>NC_054406.1:15000507-15220522 GCF_017976425.1 Toxotes jaculatrix
ACTTAATCTTTTGGACCACTTGGATGTACTTGGAACAGTTCCAACACAAGAGAGTTTGAAAGACATCCATCCAAACCTGGCACATAAGTAGTTGATCCAAAAACCAAGATATGTAGCAGAAAAAGTGTCAGTGATTGCTGGCCAATTCTTAAAAGAAGCATTTGTGAGCCCGGAAGATGTCCCTGCAAATGTCTAAGGATAAGAGGCTGCATCTCCTACAACTCAAGCAAAGAACCAGAGCTTTAGTTTTCTGCAACACTACAGAGGACTGGATGATGTAGGAATCAGTAGCATGTCAGTGTTTGTCACAGGGTCAGATGTCACCTGTGTTAACCAGGTTGAGGTTCTGCTCAGACCAGTAGATGGACTGGCATGACGACCAGTAGTGCTCAAATTACGATTGATAAGATTTTGAGCTTGTGAAGTAACGTTCACAAAAATTTAGTGTTGGCATTTGTAAATCAGCCTTTATAAACTTGTAAAATTAATCTTGACAAGAAATTCAAGTTTGCACATGCATAGAAATGACTTATATTTGAAAAAAGAGAATGTGTGAATAAATCTTTGAGCAAATTCTTTTAGTGGTGAGGTTACACAAAGAAACAGTGAAAAAAGATGTGCTTGTGAACGTCTGTACAGACACAAAGCAGAAAACTGAGTGTAAAGCTCAACACTTTCCACTTTGCAATGGTGTAATGGCTGCTCTACATGCTGTTACTACAGTTAACTGGGAATAAATGCACAGTTGCACCTTTCAAACTGAATATTCAGCTGTTACTTGTGGTCTGGCAGATAATTCCAATTTTTTTTTTCTCCTATGTGTAGCACCTCACACAAGGATCAAGACCTCTCTCTTTTGTTCTCTATAAATGAACATGAAAAGAACGTGCTTGATCTCTAAAGTTGTTGATTTATTCTTAAAGAATTTTGACTTTTAACAATTCAAAACCAACTCTTGTGGAAACACAAGTTGATAAATGTCTTTGGAATCAGCAGTGAGAAAATGTCTGTTTTATATTGTGAGCATAAAAAATAAAAAGGGATACAAACCTTGTTATTAGAAAAAAAAAAAGGAAGAGCTCTCAAACTGAGTGTTGGCTGCCCCTTCTCCTGAAGCACAAATTACATGGTATTGGTAAACATTACTACACAAACATACTTGCACATTTTGAAATACCTTGGCAAACGACTTGGCTTATTCTTAAACCCTATTCATCCCTCTTTAGTGAACTCATTAAGTCATAAATTATCTGTTGCTAGATTCAGATAAGCTCCTCTAATAGCAGGCAGTACATCCCTACAACTTGACAAAAAGGTGATTTGGTAGTTATTGTTACCTCAGAGTCCACAAATTAAAGGCCAGCATCAAGCACCTCTTCTTAGACAAATAACAGGAGGCGAACAACAGGGTCTAGTCTTTTTGTGTATTCATGTAGGTTCTTCTGCCATGTGTGACTTATTGTTGACCCCAGGGGACCCGGTCCCATTCTGATATTTTCTTCTGTGCCCAGATCAGAAAATGAAGACACAAAAAACAGGATGGTTGTGATTAGTTTTTCATATGTTCCTCACAGATAGAAATAATGTGCTAAACTAACCAAGGCATCAGTTGGCATAATGAAGCCCTGCCTTAATGCTTCAGAGCTGTTGGGGGTAATTTCTAAGCCTTTAAGTATCTATGCTCTCAGGAGCTCTCTGGGTTTTTTTTTTCTCTCTCTCTCTCTCACTGTCGCTCTACATCTCTATGGCTTCAACAACCAAAGCAACCATGCTTTGGTTGGTGAGAGTAAGAAGTTTTCTGCCATTATAAGGCAACAATAACTGAATAGTGTTTAATTCTTTACAGGCCTTTGCTGCTTTCTGAGAGACCTTTGTCAGGTGATCTCGTCCTCCAAATAGACAAGGGCTGGTGTACATGAGAACTGGAAGTCCACTTGGAGCAACTGCATTTCCTCCGTGGTGGATAATGTGAGTATTCTTTAAATGTGTGACTTGCCGCAGCTCTTCCCGTAGAATAGAAACAGCAGAGAGAGGAAAGATTAATGTAACGCTTCCTATTGTGAGTCAATATGATACATGCAGACATATGCTTGCTTATGGACAAAGGGGGTGAATGGGTGGTGTAGAAGGGGCCTTTTTTTTTTTTTTTTTTTTAACTTTGTCCCACAGGCAAAGTATTTAAATCAGGAATAAAAATAACTCTGTGTCCAGCAATGTGCAGCCAAAGTCATTTATATGAAGATAACCAGCCCTTAGCAAAATTCTTTCCCTTCATGATTAATAATAATGTCTAGGATGACACTGTGCCAAAATTATGTTGAGAAAAGTTACAGGACTGCTGCTTACATTATACAATGTAATATCAAATGGTAATATTTTGTAACGTCCCCTAGGGATTGCCAGTAGTTACTTTACCAGCATGTCAAGGGATTGTTACTGTTAAGGGTGTTTGGTTTTATGTGAATAGATGTCTTAGGTGATTTGTTTGAAGGATAATGGGCCTTATTATTTTGCATTTAGTTTCTTCCTGTGTTAAATAGTTTCTGCCTCACTTTCATTGTTTAGCTTGCAGCTTTGCTCTTTTAATTTGTGTTTGCACATGGCTGTGAGTGTTGGTTTGGGAGATCCTTTAACATTTATGGATGCATTTGAGATGCAGGACCTCAATAGTGGAATGGGATATTCCCTAAACCATCCCGTGAAGGGCATGGGTTCACAGTTAGCTATAGGTGGGCTCCATTTAGACATCCTGCTTGCTGCTTACGTGGCAGCAAAGCAACCATTTTGAAGGAATGTGGGCAGCAGCTGTAATAACTACTGGAAATTAGACCAATTGTGTTACTGTAGCTGTGAAAGCAAACAATAAGTGAGCAGTTATTGGCTGTTCAGCAACAAAACCGGACAAACTCTCTTGTGCTCCCTCACACACACACACGCACACACACACAGGAATTGAATGAGAGATATAGAAACATAGACCAATGAACATATGTCCACAATTTTCAGACAAGTAAACAATACAAGCTGCCATACAAGTCGCCAGAGAAACAGTCATTGTCTTTCAGTTCCTGGTGACAGTTTATCCAGTACTGGGCATGATGCATTCTCAAAAAGGCCCAGCAGCTTTTGATCTGCTGATTGTGATTACTGGACTCAGAAATATAACGGTTACTGATGTGGCAATCCGTACGCCGTCATAAGAATCTCTGCATTTCTTGCCATTGGGACATTTTCAGTTTCCAAATCTGAGTTAATTATGGCAGCTGTCCCCATCCTCTTCTCAGCCTCTGTTACGACATAACCAGCGATGATCTTGGGATTTCTGTTTGTTGAATAGGCATGAAGCCATGCCTGAGCCTTGAAAGGCCATCAGTCTCTCCATTTATACATACAGCACACCAAAGGGCTTTAATTTGTCGTATGAGTCAACATGCCACATAAAGTAAGGCCCAGGGTTAACGCATATGGCTCAGCTTGGATGCAGCTGAGATGTTGTATCTTGTATCTATGCCCATCCAGCTGATCAGTGCGAAATGACGTTACCCCCAGAAGGTCTGACTCATTTTTCCTTCTTAGTGTACAGGTACTTCTCAAAATATAATTCGCCATGCTCAGTAACAGCAGAATCTTGCCATGTCTTAACCCAAGCATGAAGTAGAACATCATCAAATCGTGTAAATGAGCCTTATTCCTCAATTTATCCGTTTTCCTCACACCATATCCTCATTGAAACAGGATTTCCACATTATAGCAATACAGGCTAAGTTACCATATTAAAGATAAATTGTATATTCTTACAACAAGAATAGTTTCATGCCATAACCAGATTTGTTTGTGTCATATTCATATGAAAATATATTGTTATAGCATGAAAAACATCCTCTTATAAAAATTAACTTTTCACATTATAACAGCGGCATTTCACTTCTATAGCTAATTCACTGACAATAGACTAGACTTAAACTCAGCACTTAAATTAGTTATTAAACATTTTTTGGGGGGGGCTCAAAGGAATGAAGGTCTAAATTGAAAACTAAGCCAGCTGAAATGAAAATAATTCAGTTTTATTTCAAGACATGTTTATTTCACAAGGTTTCAGTTAAAACTTTTCCCTTTTACTCTCATAAATATGCAGTACATGACTGAAGGTTGCTCAATAAAACATCCATTTTAATCTCATGATACCCATTTGCTCTTTTTCATATTGTTGCTGCTGCAGCAAGTTGCTTTGTAAAGTTTGATTTATAAATGAGTTTGATTTACTGGGCCACTTTAAAGACTTGTCAAAGTAGGAAAGCACAGGTTTGTTACTAATAGCACTGTTGATGGTTCTGTTCTACTCTAGTGTGTAGTTCTGTTTGATACTAAAATGGTCTGTGATTGAGAAGGAGGCTTTCAGACTTGAAGTTTGTATCTTATGAAGGAGACGTCAGGCAGTAACTCTGCATTTGGGCCACTAACAACAAACCACCCTTGCATCTCCTTTCTACTCTCTCTGTATTTTCATTTTTCATTTATTTTCTCATCTCCTTCTCACCTATTTCCCTGTTTCGATAAGTCGCAGCTGGTCTAGTGGTGGCTGATGCTTGCGCCACCTGTGTCAGTCAGGAGTGGCCTATTTAGGGCAGCTAATTCATCATGGCCTGAGAGCTTACATACGGTACATATAATTACCCCCCAACGCAAACAAGACCCTCTCAGTCCCTGTGATTTATGGTCATGTCAAGGGAGAGGATACTCGGAAACAACAAAGAGATAGGCAGCAAGAGGAGGATGAGAGAAGAAGAGGGGAGGGAGGGATAGATGTAAGGTAGAGCAGTAGGTGGAAATGAAGAGGAGGATGTTCAAAGAGGACAGGTGAAAGCACAACGGACGCAAAGAAATATGAGACTTTCGTGTAGTGATACAGCTCAGCAAATCAATATTGATACTAGTTCTGCATGTCAGAGTCAAGGATTTCTTCTCAATGCTTTTTCTTTTTTGTTTTTATCCCTCCCAACCTATTTACAAGCAATCCTCAAAGCTTCACACTGCATATCAGTCATATCCTAACTTTGACTCTTGAAGACAGTGGGCTTTGCCTCTGCTGGCAGGAAGACATAGCTTCACCCATTGTTTTCCCAGATCCCTCTGTGGTGCGTATTTTAAAATGCATCAGTGGCCCGTTTCAGCCGTGGCAGTTGCATTGTACGGTTGAAGGCCGAGGAGATGGCTATACAAATAAAAATGAAAAGAGAAAAAAAAAAAAGATGGAGATGGAGGAGACGAGAGTAACAATGAAAGATTTATGACAGGCATTGAGAGCAGGCACCGGTTTTATCAGCCTATTATCAACCAAATTGCCCCCACTGAGATGTAGCACATATCTACTCTGTTATGCGCTCTCTCTCTCTCTTCCGTATCCACATTCACTCTCTTTCCAGATCAGTGCTCACCCCTGCTGCCATCGCCATACATAACCTGACTTTCCCAACCTTACCTTTTACCATTCACTCTTTTACCTCTCCTTTAGTATTTTCTCACCTCTCACCTTTCCCCCCTTCTTCCTCCTTGTCTCTTTGACTTTGTATCTGTTGTTCAGTCCACCCTCTTGCCTCTCTTTTTCTCTAGCTCATTCTTGTCTCACTGCTTTATTGCTCTCGCTCCCTCCCTCCCTCCCGCCTTCCCCTAGCCGCTGGAGTATTTTCTGTCTACTTTGCTTACGCCGTCTGTTTTTCCCCGCACAGCCTGCCTGTATATCTGCCTGCTCTCCGTAACCCATGAGGGCTCTTAATCAATGGCAGTTCATCCTGCCTCCCTCTCCTTCTCCCTTTCGCCACGTCCTCCTCCTCCTCTGCTCCCTCCCCCTCCCTTTAAGGGTTAAAGTAAGAAAGGCACCTAAGGGTGAACAGGTTAATGTTCTGGCAGTTTGAGATACGCTTGTGACATTTCAATCCGGCATCTGTTTTTATCGCAGCTGATTTAAGAAGTGCGGGAGTGCGTGAGGGGGTAATGGAGGGATGAAAGGAGGGGTGGCGAGAAGGAGGGGAGGGAGCCCATGGGAGGGTGCAACTACCAAGAGACTGTGGACTGTGTATGAGGCGCAGCAGGGTCTGTGGACCTGCAGTTGCAGATCAGTTAATAAGTGGAAGCATATGGTGATGTCGCCCTCAAGTGGTAGGCAGGAGAACTCTTGGAGCGGGGACAAACTGCGGCAGTGCAACAGACAAAATAACAGCATGTAGTCTTGAAGTCCTGGAGATATGGTGAAGCAAAAATGTAAAGACACCTGTAGTATCTTACTATTATGTGGGTACAGCACCATACAGTAATCTGTATTCTTCTTGCTGTCAATCATGACCTTTGCTAGGAATAGAGCTGATGAGACTGTTGGATGCGGAGAGATGATTGCAGAAGAAATAGAGAATGTCATGTGTGGAAAATAACAAGTGGCAGAGCAAGAGGCCAGGTGAGGACAAACACAGAGAAACGCAGCTGAGGCAGAGTTGGAAGGAAAAGCTCGGAGATATATATACACACACACACACACACACACACACACATACACACACACACCAGAGAATAAGACAGACACCAGCTTTTGGGAAAGTAAAACAGCCAGGGAATCCAATAAAGAAACTGAAACAGAACTCTGGAGGTTTGACTAAGTTAAAAGAAAAGGATGAGGGGGGGGGGGGGGGGGGGGGGGACAGAGAGAGAGACAACCAGACTTCCAATGTGCAGAAAATGATAGAGACAGTGAGGGAGAGAGAAAGAATAGAGCCGGAAAATAAGTGAGAGGGAGCAGATATGACAGAATAAGTAAGTGAATTAGGAGAAACTGGGCTGTAGATGAGCTGCAGGGGGTGAGAGGGTGGGAGGACGGACGGATGATGTGGGGAGGGTAGTTGGATGGTGGGATTGCTACACCGCACTTTCTCTTGAGTTTTATTTGATATGAATTCAATAAGCAGCGGCCGATCTCCGTGCCCCGGGTGTAATTACCAGCAGAACAGCGGGGGCATTGTGAGCTTCGTCACTGCCTAAACGCTCCCCTGCTCGCTTCCAGGTCAGCACTGATCTTGTCTGAGAATGTCAATTATCGTCTTAAACGCCATCTGAGGAGCAAGGAAAGGAGAAAGGGAGGGTGGCGGGAGGTGGGGGGTGTTGGCGCTGAGAACGATGAAATATGGCAAGTTAGGGAGGAAATATTTGCCCAGCGTCACAGCTTAAGAAAAGGAGCAGGAAGAGTGTGAGAGATAAAGCTACAGGCTAGAATACTAATGGGTTCCTCTCCTTTGTTTAATATAAGATAGAAGTCAAGAGAGCAATGCATACTGTTTTCCCTGTTCCACTTCCCTTCATGTCTCATCATCTTAGATGTACTGTGCCAAACGTGGTGAAACAGAGGTGAGTTAAGGCCGCGGTGGAGGGGGCAACCTGTGGTCTGCATGCAGCACTGTATCCAAGGAGTAACGTCAGTGCTGGGTGATTCGCCACCATGTGAATCTCACCCATTGCCCACATTCATTGCCACCACAGGAAATAGTGTGTCCTTTTTGGAGCAAGGAGGAAAGCAAGAGGAAGTCTGTCTGGTCGATAGGCATGTAGCATGTCTGATTTCACACACTATACTTGTCTGCAGTCAATTAGTTTAGCTTAGCACAAAGATGCACAGGCTGCTGCTATCCGGCAGCAACAAAATCCACCTTCCAGCACCAGTGAAGTTCACTAATTAACGATATGTCCCTTTTAGGAAAACGGAACCGCACAAAAAACACTTTGTGGTTTCACCAGGGGTCGGACTGTTTCTCTGTACTTCTGTTTTGCGGTCTTTGTCCTCAGCTTCTGGCTGTAGCCTCATATTTACCTCAAAGACATTAGAATGGAATCCTTTAACTCTTAGCAAGAAAGTGAATAAAATATTGAACTGTCCCTTTAGCTATATCTTTACCTGCCATGACCGTGATCTTTCCACAGCCTCAAACAAACTGTGGTGGCAGGTGGAGAGAACCTTGGCACTGAATGTAATCTGGAATTTAACAAAATTGGTCAGTGTCAGTGTTTGGCAGTAGGGTTGCTGATTTTGTACTGGTTTTTAACAACTAACCATATCAGTATGCTACTTTTGCAGCATGTTGTCTTTTCTCGCCACTTTCTAAGGAGGCACCATTTCACCTTTTCTTCAAGCGAGGTCACTTTGGAAAAACACTATTAACATTTTCGTCCTCTGACATGATCTAGACGACACATCGTACGAGTCAATTATCGCTTTATATCCACCTTTAGAATATAGTGAATTTAGGTGGATGTTCTGAATATAGTAATATTCATTATTCTGTATCCTTGTCTGTCCATGCTGTGTTAAGAATTATCCCAGAATTCCCACTTTTTTATTTATACAGACATTCTCAATTTGGACATAATCTGTGTTTTTGTCAATTCATATTCATTTAATCTTCTATTACGTGTCGTCCAGAAGGTTATATATTTACACATATTTTGTATGTAGGCGGTCTGCAACTTTTTCCATGTTCCACTTCTCTCTGTGGTGATTTATTGTCAAGTCATTCAGATTTTATAATTTTTCCCTTGATCCTTTCTGTTTTATGTTTGTCCTCATTCTTTCATTTGTTTCTGTCAATTCTCATTCATCCGATCTATCAATGTTTACTATTCTTTGTCCTTTGACAAAGGACTTTCACTCAGTAGGGCCTGTCAGCTTTGATGCTGCCTTCTAGCTGTTTATGTTTGCACTGATTGTGCTGAGTTTAGATTCACTGCTGCATGGTCTGATAATTCCTCTTAACATATGCACTGATGATGCATGCAAATACTAAATATTGTTTTCCCAGGCTGCCAGTTAAGTTTTCCATTATGAAAAATAATGATTGAAAACCAAAGCTAATGAATGTTATTTTGTTTAAGTCGAGCAGTTTTCTGGCCATACCATAAATGGCAGCAACACATGCATTATAGATTAAGCAGTGTGTGTCTGTATCCATCCATCTAAGCATCCATCACCGAATCCATGCAGCGATCTGGCTTTATAAAAAGTCATTCATTCACCTTGTTTCACCATGTTTCTTTCCCCTCTCTCTCTCTCTCTCTCTCTCTCTCTCTCTCTCTCTCTCTCTCTCTCTCTCTCTGCGCCTTCCCCCTTCTCCCCTTTGGTGGGTGCCAGTGGGAGTGGTCCGCCCTTGATCTGCTCTCAGAACAAACAGCCTGGTAAACATCATGAAACATTTAGAGGAGGCAGAGCAGTCTTCTCTCTAATTCACACTGGCAACCCGGAGATGCACAAAAACAGCTGCTCCCAAAGCTCACCCCAGCAGAGGGGTTTGAGTAAAAGTGGGCACGCATGTGCTGTATATGCCTTCATGTATCTGGGAATTGGGATGCGGGCACGAAGATTGTGTATGTACTTGTGAGCATTTGTGATGCACACATGTTCATAGCAGGAAGTGCTTTTTTGTATCATAAGTATCTAGGACTTAGTCAGGGGTCTCTTCTGTTTGAAAACCACACTCTTCACTGAAGAATAAGTTGGAATATTTGGGTAGATTAACATATTTGGCAAGTACCTTGTAGGGAGGGAGGGAGAACAAATGATCGGATTAGAATCACAACTCACTCAGCTGGAGGTCTGAGTCAATGCCTTGCACAGAACAAAACCCTCTTCACTGATTCCTCCTAACTCCGGCACGGGGGACTGTCTTGTTCTCAACATTCATAGTTATTTGTAAAACTGGATTGCCTTGGCAGTTGGGTAAATGGGGCAAAGCTGCTTTGAAATCTCACCTGCATGTAAACATCACAACTTGATTTTGTACCTCCCTTAAGCCCACAGACATTTATGTCTTGTCAAAGTGTGATGTCCCAATAAAACCATTGCTCACTTTGTGAGTTGTACAGTGTAATTCCAAATGTGTCACCAAAAAAAAAAAATTGATTTTGCAGTTGTTTTTCCTCAATATCAATAATTTGAGTACCTTCAAATTCAAGTTTTCTGAAGTTTTGAGCCAGTGGACAGTTATTGTGCTCTTTCATGTATTTTCTCTGTGAAATATCTATTCAAATCAATGAATAATGAATTAAGGTGTGCAGCCTCTTACTCCCTTTAATAAAATGTAGCAAGCGGAACAGCTTATTCAGTAATGTCACGCATAATTAGCCAGGCTGCCTAGACCACCTTCATGCAGTAATCTTTTGAGGCCTGACCTGCATTCAGTTTCTCTTTTTTTCCCCTCTCATCTCTTGCTCATCTGTCTCCTCTGTCACAGATCTTCCCCCTCTCTCTGTCTCTCTCTTTCTCTCTCTCTCTCTGTCTTCCCTCCTGTTTAGCTTGTTTGTAATTTGTGCTGAGATCATAAACCAAGAAAATCCCCTAAAAATGTGTGACTCAAGGGACAAAAATGTGTGACTCACATGCACGTACACACACACTCACACACACACACACAGTCCTCAGATTAAAACAACAAACAAGCCTGAGTGGCTGAACACTTGCAATGATAAAAGGCCCCCCGTGTAGTGCAGACTCCCATGTGGTGTGCCAAATTATTTAGTCAGTAAATTTGTGAAAGTGTACATATGGGGTGTACATGCCATATCAAGGTTGTAAAATCTCTTTTCGGACCAAAATGTTCTATAATATTGAGAGGGCTTCAATGAAACAAGGTGAATATTAAAAACCAACCTCCATTGTGTATCAGCAGACCATTGCAGCAGTGCTGTGTGGGCTTCAGTGTAAGCCACAGCGAGGCAGCTACTTACACTACGATCAATGCAACTAGGCCCTGTTAGGAGGGAATCGATCAGCTTAGGACTTGATGTGGAACAGTCTCTTTCTCTCTGTATCTCTCTCTTTCTCTGTCTTTCTTTCTCTATTTGCACTCTCTCTATTCTCTGTCTCACACCATCATTGATCTCAGGCTTTGATAGTGAGCATATCTCCTCTGTAGGGGTGAAGAGGTCAACGCTAAACCATCTGAGGCTCTTAATGACCAGTACAATGTGAAAGGAAGGAGGTTGGCGGAGAATAACAGGTCTTTATGTCAGACAGTCTAACCTGAATGGATCTGCCTGAGCATGCTACGCTGACGCTGAGAGGTCTTCAAGCTGAAAATATCAGTCGCTAAACTCACTGCTGCAAAGGGCTGGGCTGAGGCTGGCTTCCCCATAGCGAGGCCTGGCTAATCTAAACTAATTGCTAAGACCACTGGTGCATACGAAAGAGGTAGAGAGGGTGTAAGAGAGAGTACACACAGACAGATGCCCAGTGAAAGGTACCATCTCCTGCTGCTGCCACTTGCCACACATTGCAATATGGGAATGTCATGTAGAACTAAAATTTTGACCTGATGATGATGCGAGGGGAAAAAAGTCAAAAGTCACCAAAGTCTAGATCAAAGTGTTGGACTGAGAGACTCACCTGCTGTTGTGCTCCTTTGCATGCTTGTTATGTTACTGATGTGACGTGTTATGCTTTAATCTAATGTTAGCCTCATTTACCTCCGTGGTTCCTAAAATGCAGGGAAAACACAAACTTAAAGATGCAGTAGGGAATTTTAGTTTCTAAGGGCCCAAGAAGTAGATTTAACGAACTCCTCCTGGACTGAGGAACCAAAGGAACCTGACAAAGTCAACATTAGCTATAGAATAATGAGTTAATGGGGTTGCCCACTCTGACCCAAACTTCTGTCATTGCCCATCCTTCCATCATGCAGAGGATGCAGTGAGTGTTATATCCACAATCTGCTGAGGGCCATTAAAAACAGAACGCTTAGGTAACGAATCCTCAGCATTTAAATCAGCCCTGCTGTTTCTTACTAGCAGCACTAGTACACTTGTCCAAGATTCAGAGACAGGGAAATACAAATTAGAAAATCAGAAAGCGATGGTGGCTCACCAGTAAGCCACATAAATGGAGGCAGGTATTTTGAGGGTAAGGAAGGTAATTAAGGTTATCTGTGAAAAAAATGAAAAATCTGACCACCTAAAACTCTGTATGCCTAAGGCAGAGAGGTAGCAGGATGCTTACTGTATAGCTTCACTGCCCTGCAGGCTCTGCCTACATTTACTCAGCGGTTTGTCAGTTGCAAAAATAAGACCTGCTGCAGTTCTCCTGTTTTCAATCTGGCTATTATTTACCTTTAAAATGAAAAGGAAAGGAAAGAAAACATAGCTTGCTTGTCTGTCCAACCCACTTTCAAACCCTGTCTGTTATACCTTGACACTCGCAGCAGTCTAACATAAAAGAACAGACATGGAAACATAAGGTGTGTTTCTCTGTCAACAATAAGCAGCTAAATAAACATCAGACAAGGAGCTTACTTTGATGCAGTTCAGCTGCTTCTGCACAATATCTGTTAGTGAGAACATAACATCATTTATGTTACCTAAAGGTAAAATAATGGTTATGTTGTACTGTCTGTTTTCACTGGACTTAACTCACATTAGGACTTATTTCTCTTTTCATTGCAGGTATTAATACAGAAGATGCAGAAAAGTGACTCTGAGACTCACAGAAGAGAGACGTGATGATGGTTTGTATCGACACTGATTATATTGTAACCTGTGCACAGTGCATTGTGTTTAGCTTTGTTTATTCTGCAGCCGTAAAAACTGCATGAACAAAATGTACAGTTTTTCTGAAAGGAGGACAGCCTTACCTCCTCCTGTTTGTATCCCCATCACTTTCCAACTCAAACTTTTGCCCTCTTGCAGGATCTATCATTAAGGTGGAGAAATTAGGTGAACCTGCTGCCATCTGATGCTTTGTATTGGTAGACCTGCTGATAACATGCTAGCAACCTCCAAAAACAAACCTGCTCTAATGATCTCTCAAAACGTTAGAAGTTTTATTGTGTGCTGAAGCCAATTAGCCATGGCTGTGGTGGATTGCTGTTGAGATAACGAGCCTGGGAGGGACAGCATGGGGCCACCGTCTGAGCCCTATGTTAATGAGCCAATGCTTTCATTAAACCTGCCACCATCGGCTGTCAGAAGTATCCTGAACTCCTGGTGTGCTTCGTTTACCTGGCGGACAGTTCGATTAGCCTAAAAGCCTCCGTCTCGGGGCTGATTTACATTCCCACTGTCTGTTTTTTGGGATGTAGCCCGGGATTAAACCACTCTGAGATCTACAGTAGATGATTTACCTTGACATTCTTGAAAAGGCTGCTCTACGCATAAACGCTTCACTGGCAAAATCTAACTTTTTTGCGGTTATTCAAGGAGTGTTTCGGGTCCCTGTAGGGTTAAAGGAGCAGATATAACAGGCAGGCATATGGCAGACACAGCACTGAGGTTACAGCCGAGATACACAATGCTGATATTGCTCATATTGATTTGATTATAAACACCTGGTGTGTTTGTGAGTGCAAGCCTGCGAGTGTGTGAGCATCCACAGCACGAGGCATGCTGGTATTGATTCAGTCAGACACTCGCTGTGGTATGTGTTTTGTATGTGCTTTATGACCTCCTGTAATTAGCCACAGAGCCACTGGAGGACATGCAGATGCCTCTATTTCTTCTTTATAGTATCTTGTAAAACTCATCTTCATGATTATGTAGTTTTGCTTTTGCTGGATGCAAGTCAGTGGGTGCCTTTGCATGCCAAGGTGTTGTGTTATTACAGTATGTGAGTGTTTGGGATGTGCACGCACGCACTTTTTTCCGGGATAAACTATCTGAGCTGATAAACTGAGGGAAAAGTCTTGGGTGACGCTAAATGGTAATATGTATTCCAGGTGTGTCTCTAATCTCTTAAAGTGCAGTTTTGCATTTGAAAGCAGATTGCATGCCCGTGCAGCCCCTCAGCAATTAGGAGGCAAGTGTCAACAGCCGACCTTGGCCAAGTCTTAATGCTTCTTTGGCCGTCTCCAGCCCTTGAACTAACGACATCACTTCCTGAGTCCTCTGAGAGAGGGAGAGCAAAGTGAAGAGGGACTTTTTTTTCCGAGCTGCTTGGCTCTCCTGTACATCTGCAATAACAAATCGATTAACTTCAAGTACTGATGGAAAGCAATACACCTCAGAGGAAAGTTTGTTTGTCCCTGTGACAAAGTACCAGCCGAGGTATAAATGATAATGATCCTGAATCAAAGCTGCAGTTCCAGCTGTAAAATTATAGTTACTTTTGTAATAAAAAGCTGTAATAAGCTAAAATTAACCACGTCCCCTGGTTCTGTTTCCCCAGAATTAGTGAATGGCTTAATTCTCTTACAGTATAAGCCAAACCAAAAAGGAGGTAGGAAAAAATAACTGGAAAAAGAAAATGCGACACTTTTATGTATCTGTACCTGTTATAGAATTTAAACATGGAGCATGCAAATAGTTGTCTAATATATTGTAAATCACATTTCCTTTCAGTTGTGGTGGTAAATAGGTCTGAAAAAATATGAAAGAGCGAAGACGTCTGCTCAGCTTTCAGTGACTGTGTATATTGGACAGCATAATGTTGACACAGTGTTGTAGAGACTCAGGTAGAGGCTTGTTGGCTTAGTGGCTTCGCAGGTGTGATCAGGTACATATTCAAATAAGATACCACAACATGAACATTAGGAATGAAACAGATTACACCAGCATATGTCCACACACTTCCACGTGTACACAAATCCTTTTGCATGTTCAAACAGGTGATCAGAAGCTGAGCATTAAAGAAATACACGTGTAAATTTAAAATACAGGAAATGTTTCTGATTTGGTTTGGTGAAGGGAGTGAAAATAATCTGTACAAGACAGCTCTCTGTTCCATTTTATGTGGAAAATACATTTGGCGTGCAGGCATTGAGACTCGTGTTAGGTTTGTGCAGCATGTTTGGGAAACCTGGCAGGAAGAAAATCCTTCTATTTTTCAAAGTTCTGGAAGCAGTGAGCTCCCATAAACTTCTGAATAACGTGGCCTGGTGATCATGTGACCACACACGCTTCCCGGGCGCCAAGTGAGAGGTGTGCACACCAACTCCTTCCAGACGCCAATGGAAAACTACTGCTGTACTGCTACTGTATTTTCTCCACTGCTCTCCGCAACCTTTTGGTCTCTCTCCTTCTTTGTGTATGTCTCTTTGTGTCTCTCCCTCTCTTCTCCTCTCTCTCATTAGCCTGTGTCAGCATATTCCACAGACCAATCCCCCCTCTCTGCCTTTCGAACCGCTCTTCTGGATGGAAAGTCTGAGAGGACGGGGGGGGGGGGGAAGAAGTGCTGTTGTTGGAATATGTGTCAGTTGGCCAAATAGGCTCCACATGCTTGTCGTCATGGCGCAGGATGTGGCAGGCTTAATCTACTCCCTCTTCATCTTTCTCAACCCTCCTTCCCCATCTCCCTCAGTAACTATCTTTTGGTCTTTTCTTTATGGATCCCATTCCTTCTCTTTATTGTGCTCTATTTTGTGCTCCCCCCTCCACCCAATGTCACGACAGGCAAATTAGACTTTAGTAACGTATTACGGCTTCTTGCTCCAGTCTTAAATCCGATGTGCACTCAGTGTGTGGCGATGCTGAAACTTAAGTTGCCGGTTTGCTGCAGCAGTGGGAGCGTTTCAGCTCAGTGCCTGGCAGTTTGACTTTATTCCTTGGCTTATTGCAGCAATAATGCAGACCAGCAAACTGAGGCGCTCTACACACAAACACGCACACACCCGCATACACACACCATTTTATTCATGCTAAGCTAAAGCTTCGGTTACATTATCAGTCAGCAAGAGCCAGTGTTGAGTATTAAGCCAATTTACTGGTACACACCAGTGTACTGAGGCTTTTAATAACTAGCAAAACAGGACTCCCTCAGACTTACTTTCACTGGTGTGTGCTAGGCTGTGTTTTGTGTGACTGCCCATCTATAAGCATTTGTGGCTATCTCTTTCCTTATTGATCGACTGATTTATATCGTCACTCATGCTTGAAATAGAATCCACTCCTTCATCTGCACTGAAGATGCAGGGACTCACTGCGTGCACTGACTATATCTTCTCCTCAGCTGTGTGTGTGTGTGTCAGATTTTCACCATGCATGGATAAAGGTTCACTGACTGCAGCTCCAAGGTGAATACCCAAAAAAAAATAGAAGAAAAAAGACAAAGAATTCTTCTTTCTTTCTTGCTTTCTCGTACTCTTTTCTTCCTAACCAACGCCCACCCACCCATCCCGCCTATTCCCCTCTTTCGGTGCTCCCGTGCTCCCCCATCCCTCATCCTCTTAGGGGAGCATGGGAGCATGCAGTGGAAATAACTGAGCCAATAAAGACACTGCCAGCATCTATCCACTCCCTGTGCCTCACATAGTTACTGAGGGAGAGAAAGAGTGGTGAGGCTTCTTGGAGAGGGGGATAAGGGAGGGGAAAAAAGAGAAAAGTCCACCTCTAATATGACTACAGCCATGGATGACGGAGGTGGTGGAGAATAGGATGCAGGAGGTGTGGGCTTGAGTGAAGATGAATGAGGGAGGATGGAGAAGGAGGGCAGGGTAGGATGAAGATGGAGAGCCTCAGATAGTGGGAATACAGTTCTGGGAGGGAACATGTGTGCACACATATGGACCCCCTTTCCTTGATGCCTCATCTTTACCCAGGGGTGCAACCACTCCTGGTGTGCACCCTAGAGGGTTTTGCAACAGGTGCGAATCTTTCCAGTCTCAGCAAAAACTTGAGACTGTTATGTTTGTTGGAAGTAGAAAGCTAATCTGTAGGTCCTCAGCTGTAATCAGACTGAAATGCCTTCTTCTCATTTTTAATTAGAGGAACTTAAGAGAGCTTAAATTGAGAAGACCCACTTAATTTTTTAAAGTGGTGTCCTCTGAACAAATATGGAGCAGGTGTGTTAAAAAAAAAGGTGCAGCAGAGCAGAGTTATAGTTGAACAGAAGGTGAGGCGAAACTTTGACTGCTAAAAGAATAAAGCTGGTTAGAGCGAGGCCTCGCATCTCGTAAATCATGGAACGTTTTCAGACCACCATACGATGCCGGTTGACTACCTCATTGATCCTCCTTTTCAGAGATGCTCCCCCGCCGAGAGCTGGAACTCATCCAAACCCACCCACCACGCACAATATGTGTGATTGTAATGGATGACACCATCCCATTCAAGCACACACATATGCACAATATTTACACATACATGCACCAAGCCTGCAAAACTTGGACTGGTCTAACCAGGCCACATTCAGAAGCCTTGTGTTCCCTGTCAGTTTGTTTAACAGACAGCTCAGATAGTGATTTGAGATGTGGCCAATTTTGTTGCAACCCTTTCCTCCCCCAAGACTCTGCATTTTCCGATGATATCTCAGGCGTCGTTCCTTAACAATCTTTTATTTTGTTTTATTGTTTTTTGTTTCCCCTTTTTTGTGATGAAGCATTTATGATCGTGTCTCTCAGGGTTGTCATCACAATTTAGTCCCACCAGGCGTGGATATGAATGGCTCATATGCATGTGAATTGGAGCATTTACATCAATTCTCATTGAAACTGTAGTCGCATGCTGCTGCGTGGCCTGATTTCCTTGTACTCATAGAAGAGCTGTGTAGAACTGGAAGGGGAGACAAATCTGTTACCCGTATGCCGCTCTCGGGAGGCCTCTGAAACAGCCTCCTTTCATGTATAATAGAGAGACTCTCAAAAATAATTGCATCTTTCTTGTCAATCCTTTTTCTCTTCCTCCCTCTCACACGCACAAACACTTGGAGCACCTTTGAAGGAAAGGTCTAGTAATTATTATATGCAATTTTCCTTTGCACTGGCAAGTTTTGAACAGATTGCTATAAAGCAGAAAACTCTGGCAGAGAGATTTATCTTTGCTTCTTAATCAATGACATTTATTGATGATGACAAAGTGGAACAGGCAGATAGCTACAAGTCGATTATGATGAAAGAGTGCAGAAAGCAGCAAAGAAGAAGCATACCTGAGACAGAGTTTATGTGTGAAGAAGGCATATTCTGTGACGTGTCTCTTACCATGTCTGCATAGTAAGCATTCAAGTAGCATTCAAATGGGTTTTTTATTTATTTATTTATTTTTTGATACGATGCATCTTATTCTTTCATTTTACATGATTGAACCTTCAATATACAGAGGCAGTGAAAGCCTGTAAAATTTTGAATCTCATAATAATACCTAATTGTGAAATTCATGTACAGCAGAATTTTTAGCATTTAAATATTTTACTTTGAAAATCCTAGGTTTCAATTTATTTGGCAGGACTCCCATCTCATCATTTTCAGGTAGCTCATTTTGAGTTTCAAAAAAAACCCTGATAATTATGCGTTTGTCTTGGAGTTCATAAATTCACATGGCCAACATTCAGAGATTCTACAGCTGTGCTAGCAGCTCTGTGAGGCTGTAGTTAGCCACAGCAGTGCCTTAACCTGCCATCAGCATGCTAACATGTTCAAAATGACAACATACTGATGTTAACCAGATATAATATTTACCATGTCCATGAGCATCTTAGCATGCTTAATTAGCACGAAACACAAAGTACAGCTGAGGAAACCATGTGTTGTTCGACCACCTCTCCAGTGTTGTAAAGGTGGGAGGAGGGGGTTTTCGAAACTGTCCAAACACCAGACAAGTACTTCTGAAACTTTTCATCACCTTAGTTATTACAGTACATCTAGAGGACGATATGAGTGTCTGAGGCAAATTTCATGGCAGTCCATCCAACCATTGTCTTAGCAATAATGGGACCCAGTAATTGTCTAGACAGTTGCTGGATCCATCCCATGCCACAAATGTGAACCTCCTGGCGACGCTAGACAAAAAGTCAGTGGATCATCTCATCATGAAAATGTGTACTACTTTTTTTACCAATCCATCTAGCAGAGTAGAAAAATTTGAGAAATCTGGTGGCACTAGAGGAAAAGCCAGGGCATCACCAAAGTAATTAGCATACATCCTCTGGGAACCACAAATGTCCGTACAAATTTCATTGCAATCCATCCAACATTGTTGAGATATTAGGGTTCTCAGTTTGGACTGGTGAAATTGACTGGTGACTCCAAAAATTCAAGATGAAAAATTCAAACTTCAACACTGTGATTGCCAAGGCTAAGCAATCAATCAGACCTGTCCTTTAGGGTTGTGTTCTGTCAGTAATATGATCCAGTGAAAGAGATGTTCTTTTGATAGATTGGGATCTCCAGACGCTTGAATTTTATCTGAATGTGGAAGCGTAGAAATAAAAGGATCTGCACCTGCAATGGTCTAATAGAAAAATTCAAAACACATAGATTAAGATGGGTGGTTTTTAAGTCAAACTATTAATTCCATGTTATTGATTCAGCAGTATTAAAATCTCAACATTAAGTTTTCAGTAGTTGGTAAATTTCCAAGTATGCTCAGCTGCGCATTAAATTCAAATTATTACTTTGCTTCCATGTTTTTTGCCCCCCCCCCACACACACACGCAGACATACAGCTGTCTAGATGTCCCAGAGGCAGTGGCTGAATGACCCTGTTGCCACCAGTGCTGTTAGTTCAGAAAGGTCACGTTGGGGTGAATGTGTAGTTCAAAGGTTGCAGCAAGACTCGACAGCTGCAAAAGTCATTGATGGAGCATAAATCTGTTCTTGTTCCTTTCATACTCAAGTCAATGAGGCTTTGCTGGAATTCACCAAGTTGTCACACCTGCTCTCTTATTATGCTGTTTACACTTTTTCTTTTTATAGGCTAAAGGTTAAAGCTAATGTGAGAGTGAAAGATAATGGCTTGGTAGAGGAGCTGACCTCTCAACAGAGGACAGAAATAAATATCTTGAAGATGTGAGTGCTCCTCAGTACCTATCCAGTCACAGCAGTGGTGGAGGCACACATAAATCAAAACAAAGTGATATTTATTTGCCTCCTGAACTATTTACTTACTGACAATAAAGGTGGAATTTATGTGGCTATTAAGACGAGTGTTTCTAAATGGTCAGAGGCTGCAACCGAGGCCACTTTATGGATTGGATGCAATAAAACCCAGTGATAAAACAATATGGAAGCTGCAGACCTGGCCGTCAATCAAAGGTAAGTATGATAAGTAAGTTCATTAATTTTAATGGAGTAAATTCTTCTCAATAATGCACTAGCTGGGCCACCGTAATTCGTATTTCTTGTCTCAATACAGTGCCCGCCGTCAGACAGAATGGAGACAAGTCTTCCTTACCCTCCAGTAAGCCATGAATCAAACAGTGAGAGGTAAGGGGGAGAGAGGGGATGGAGGGAGGAAGGGGAGGATAGGGTGATAGTGGGTGGTAGAGGTTAAAGGCCTAAGAGAGGTAGGCAGAGAGATTAGAGAGATGCCCCAGGCTCATTTTCCAGCACTGTGGACAAGGTGATGTCACTACACCACGTTTCACTGAGGGATCTCCCAGAAAGGGAGGGGGGAGGGGAAACAGAGGGAGAAAGAAGGGAAAAAAAGGAGGAGGGGGGTGAAAAGAGACAGGAAGAGAGTTAAACAGGGGGTAGAAATAGAGACAGAAAAAGTAATGAGAAAACGAGAGACAGACACAGGGAAAGCAAACGGAGTGAGAGAGAGAGAGAGATTTGGGATTTAGATTGTGCAGCAGCGGGAGAGAGAAAGGGGAGGAGAAAAGTTGAACACGGACAATCTTGCAGTAACTTTTCTTCTTTCCTTTCTCCGTGGAAGAAGCCCCAAGAAAAAAAGAGGAAAAAAAGGAGAGAAAAAGCGCACTGGATTTACATTTGATTACATTTGCATCGCCCCCGCAAGATTTCCAATCTGGTCCTTGGATACATACATGCATTTATTTATGGATTAATGTGGTCACAAATTTGTGGATTTATCAGAAGTTGAAGGTATGGCTTTTATGGGCTTTTATGGACGTGTTAGTGATGCTTGAGAGGGATGAAAATGGGGGGAAAGAAGTTTAGGAAGTTTTAAGACCGCAGTTTTTAAAGTGACAGTGTAGTGAAACTTTGTATTGCAACTGGCTGAGACTGCTTAATACAGTGCTTCACATGGAAATGTCTCAGGCGCATTATACAGCAGATGACCAAATTAATACCACGAACTTGCTGTAAATTCATTATTGAGCATAATAGACACGCAGTCCCCCTGGGATTATCATAGTTATACTACAGAACATTGTGAAATAAAACACAGTAAAATTTAAGTATGATAAACTCACTTTATCTCAGTGGAGATCATTAAAGTTACACCTACTGAGTAGCCTTGGCATATGTTGGCATTGTTGTATTTCTTTACTGGATTTTGCAAAAAAAAAAAAAAAAAAACGACTCCTTGGTGAAGCTGCTGGCAAAAGTGATGCTGATTTTCCCTTAATATCCAAGCCAGGCCTTATAATGAGGCTGAGTTGTCACTGTAAATCTTTGTGGCTTGCATTCAACCCCTGTGGCATGGAAAAGCCTCCTGGCAGGACTGTTTTGTTTCTCTCACATGCTACATACATATCTATCATATCATTCAGGCAATGTAATGACAGAGCATAGCACTTCCATAAAATAGCATCCAAAAACTTCTTTCTTCTAAAGAAAAAGTGCTGAGGAGGAAGCTTGAATGCCACAAGACAACATCTGCTTTCCTCATTACTCAGCCATCTCATGTTTGCTGGCTTTTGCATCCTGTCTCTGCACCCCCCTCAAAAAACCCCCCGAGGGGCTTCTTGAAAGTTTTTTGTGAGTCAGTGTGCCCTGCAAAACTTGGCACATCTCAAGCTTAAGCATGTGCTTAATTCACCACGGAGCTGCCTCTTTAGAGGATAGATTGGCATCTCTGATCAGCTCACCTGATGTAATCAACAGAGGGTCATTTCAACAAAGATATAATGTAAGGACCCTCAACATTAAAAAAATGTGGAAAATATTGTGAGCTGCAGTATCTCCAGGGACACATTCCTCTCTCACTGCAGTAACAGGTTCTACTGCTTCTTCAGACCCTGGGGAATATAGCCCTGTAAACGTTACAAATTGGTGTCCTTGAATTTAACTACACATTAAGTGTTGCTCACTTAACCTGCTGTAGGCTGCACATGCATTGTGTTGCTACGGGCCATACAGTATCTATTTCACATACTGCCTCCAATTCTAGCCTGTGATATGGGCCTGCAGCAAAATTGTATCCTCCACTTGACTCTTTGCTTTTTCAGGTCAGCAGCGAAGTGAGCATGGGGCTATCAGAAATGTAAAGTCGAGCTGAAGAAAAGCAGCAGGTCATCTGCCTGCTGAAGGCTGACTCAACCATGCATAGCTTGGGCCCCGGGCCAACTAGTTCACGTCATCACATCATCATGAGTGGAAACTCACTTTACATCATTACTTTATGTAAGCGGACCAAAAGTGTCCACGACATTAGAACTTCAAGGCAACTGTGTTGGCCTGTTTCTCATTCACAAGGCCTTGAACATTGCCCAGAATGTAAGACTAGTAAAGACTTGCCTGAGTTTCTCTTGAGTGTTATTCAGATTTGGAAATTGCCTAAGTTCCTCTTGCTCCTGGCCAGTGGATATGTGGAGTTTCTTATCAAAGCCTCGAGGCATCTTTAGTTACTTTCATTCACTCCTAGTCCCCCACTGTAACAGGCCTGTTATGCACTCTCAGGTTTGGCCTGAAGCACATCCAAAGTTTCAGAAGACAAGAGTGTAGGTGTACATGTTGTTGTGTTCCCGATGACAAGTTAGATTTATAGTAAATAGATGTTTGTGACAGTCAAAACACATTCAGCAAAAATGCTCTGATACTTCCTGCACCATCTGGCAAAAAACACTCCAGGAAAACATGGCAGCATATTGACTGATGTCAGCATCCGATCTATTGTCTGTCAGTCGGTCTATCAGTTGGTCCACTAAGTTGGTCCAGACTGAAATATCTCAATAACTATGGATTGGATGGATTGCCATGAAATTTTGTTAAGACATTCATGGTCCTCAGAGAATGAGTCCTTATGAAGTTTCTCATTTGAATTTTTTGGTGAAATGTCTTAACAGCTGTTTGGACCAGACATTCATCTTTCCCTCAGGAATAATTGTACTTTTAAACTTTGGTGAACCCCTAACAATTCATCTAGCGCCATCATCAGGTCAAAATAACAATTTGTCCAATAGTGCCAATGGTGTAGTGCCACACCTAGTTAACATCAGTATGTTAGCATTGTCAAAGTTAGCATGTTAGCATTCTGATGTTAGCGTATACCTCTAGGAATGGAAATTGTCATTATTATTGCCTTTTACTGTGTTTACTTCTGCTTACTCCAAAAGTGCATGGTGTCACTTTGTGCGTGCCTATGTGCATAAATATCTTTCAACCTGTCTGTCTTTCTGACAGCCTCTCTCTGACATCTCTGCATCTGTGCCCTCTTTAGCACACATATATGAATTAATTTGTATATGAATGAGTGGACGTATATGTGACTGTCCACTTATCCAAACCTTCTGTGCTATAGCTGCATTCCAGTCAACTTTACTGCACTTCCCTGTGCATCCACTCCAAGTGAGAAACGATCCAGACAGACCGATCAGGAAGTTGTTTTCACAGCCCAGCACCAAAACCACTCTTTACTTTGTGTGTTTGTATGCGTGAGATAGCCCAGGGTAGACTGGAAGCAGATATCCCGTGGATGAGCTGTCTGTCAGTCTTCTTGCTGCAGTATTGTGGGAGACACAGCTGGGGAAGCAGTGAACCCTCAAATATCACATGGCTGACACATTTATGCCAGGTTCTCCCATTTAAACAGATACAAGGTAGTGTAAACCGTGGGCTACTGGTTCACTGTTATTTAATCATTCACGTCTGGGTGGTTAATAAGTACGTCACTTGTCAAACCACGGAGAGGACATGTTTCATTTAACTCTGTCAGAGTGCGTTCCTCTATACAGGCTTGCGTTGGGGCTGTTGTTCTGTAAGTGATGGCAATGATGATGAAATGTGTGACAACAAAAACTGCTAAGCACTGAGCAGAAATTGCCTCCATTGTTATATAGGACAATATCAGTGCCACTTTTGTCCATGTATTCAAGCCATAAAAAAGTACTGGAATGGATAGCTGTGCTGGAAATAGAAAATAGGCCAAAGGTCTGGACCTAGAACCAAAAATGACTCCTAGAACTACTGAACAGTTCTCGATCTTAAAGTGAGATGTTGTTTAAAAAAAGAAATTCCAAGCTGAAACAAGAATGAAGGCTGTATTGTGATTGTCAACGCTGGTCACCACTTCTGTCCGCCAGTGCATGTCTTCAGGCTTTTTCTGTTGGAAGACTTTCAAATCATTCATTGTTTTCCTTCCTGTATTGGCTTCGTTCTCAGTGACCCCATAAGCCTACTCACCGGGCTTGTGGCCAGATCATTGGCCAAGCTCAGTGTCCTAACCCCACACTGCCTGGCCTTGATCTGCTATCGTCAGCTGGGTGGCCGTGAAGCTGCGGATGGAGTGCAGAGAGAGAGAGAGAAGGAGAAAGAGAGACATCCGTAGCAACACATATTAGGAAGCCTATTAAATTGTTTTGGATTACGGCCAGATAATAATAGCAATGAGCTGTAACTTTTCCTTCACCCTGTGTTCTCTGGACTGTGATGCATTATGTATTATGTACTGTGTGAACTTTCTTATTATTGTGATCATGTGGCATGAAGCCTATAATAATGGCTGCGGCTTTGGAGTGCTCAAATACAGCTGTTTAGGGCTTTGATTAACCTTCCTTCGATCGAACTGCAGGGGAAAGCTTTTTTCAAAAACTACTCTCGCTGTTTAGCTCGCAGCTACTTTTACCTAAGAAGTGTGTCCATGTTGTCAACAACTGTGCACACATAAATTGTGTCGTATTGTAGAGGATCTTTTGTAAAGATCTTGCTCTTTTCATGAAATTGTAGCCTGGCGTTTTTGAAATGCAAGAACACAAGAAAAGCAAACTACACCTTAAGTCAGCAGGCCCCCAAAAATTGAATGCATAATTCACAATGTAGGTCACGTCAAGCTGTCCTTGTTATTTCGGAACATAATTTGAAGCACTGTCCTCCATCACATTTTCTGTCAGCAGCATGTTGCAGGGGAGTCAGGTCAGGCTTAGATGGTATTCACACCATATCTGCGGCTGGGCAGGAGCACCACAGTGTGCACCCCCAGGGGAGTGTGGGGGTCATTTCTCCTGGCAGACGGGACAGGTGTGTGTACAGAGACACAGTCTGCTCGCCTGCCTGCCTTGAGGGCCCTGCTGTACCTGTAAACACTGCAGAGTTATGGGGTCCTCACACATGCTGAGGGCAAGTCCAGGTCAGCTGGGATGTGTTTATGCGAGTCGGAGTGGGCGGTGTGTTTATGTGTGTGCATTCTTGTGTGCGTTTATGAATAAGGGGTTGTAGTAAGGCAGAGGGACTGTGGAGAATGAATCTAATGATTATTTAGACGTGGCACGCTTTTTAATCTGTGCATGAATGTGTGTGAGCTTGTTGTTGGGCCACGTGGAAGCATCTGGTGCAACACAACCATGTCTCCAGTGGAATTGTGTCCAGATGTGTTTGTGTGTTTTGGCCCCTCTGTCTGTTTGACTCTGGACCAACCAGCCTGCATGAAAATCACTTTACTTTCATGTGTGCGTGCTGCTTTGTTGTCTTGCATATGCAGTAGGTATTTGTTTGCAGTAGAATGTCTACTTCCTTTTTTACTTCAAGAATGGCTTTGTTTCCTAGATAAGGTCACGTGTGTGTGTGCGTGTGTGTTCATTTAACATTTAAGTGCACTCTGCACATGCTTATGTGTGTGTTGCAGCTGCCCAGTCAAAGGCCAACCAGATGGACAGGATAATGACTATGATCAGACTTTATAGAGTTACACTTCTTAATGAGGGACATTCTGGTTAATTCATATGCCACTAACAAAGCCCGCATCATACCATATAATTAACACATCAACTGTGACTGACTCATAAATATACATCAACATCTTTATCATTTAGGAGTTAAGCATAATGTGCAGCTGTCGGCAGAGTTAGTGGCATGCTGACAGAGCGCAGGTAGGATTTTACTTTTTTCACTTTCTATTTTTCTGCTTGTTCATCCATCAGCTGGTGGCTGAGGTGAGGTGAGCTGTTTACGGAGGAGTGAAACCATGTGGCTTCTCAGCTCCTGTCTGACGTTGCTGGCCCTCAGCTTCGGATCATGTGACACATTGACGTCAGAGCAAGGTGAGTGACTCCTTTTCCTGCTGTGGCTTTGATGCAAACTCCTTTAGTGATTTTACATGGTAAATATGTTAAATTCAGAATGAACAAGATGTCTTGCTTAAACAAAAGGAATGGTTTGACATTTTGGGAAAGAGAGTAAGATGAGAAGATTGATGAAACTTTTCTGTTTTACAGCCAGGAGACTGGTAGCTTTTCTTAGCATGAAGACTGGAAATAGGTGGGGAAAGCTAGCTTCCAGTCTTCATGCTAAGCTAAGCTGTAGCCTAATATTTAATGGACAAGTATGGAAGTGTTATCAGTACTCTCATCTAACTCTTGATAACAAGCAAATAAGCTCATTTTCCCAATTGTCAGACTCCTGGTTAACAAAAATAAGATTTTAAGATTTTCCAAAATAAATGTACTAAAGAAAATAATTGCATTCCATCAGTAGCCTCTGTGGAGTTCCTTTATTTATCAAACATTACTGCTTCCAACCACAAAAACTGTAACTAAAAATCCAACTATACGGCTAAAGCCACAAAAATATGCTGTCAACCAGCTGCCTCTCTGAACAGTCCTTATACCTTCATTTAAATGCTAAAAAGACAATGAAGTCATAAAAGCGGTGTCCTCTGCAGCTAAAGCAATACTTCTGCAAGTTACAAGTCATTATAACTGAGTTTTTTTTTAGATTTTCAAACCAGACTTTTATGCCAGACCAACTCGTCATGCTTTGAAGCCCATATGCATTTGATGGAACTGTGTCCGTCTGTGTCTGCGTGTGTGTGTACCCTGTATGTGTGATTGAGCCCAAGGTTACAATGAAAATGGAGCGTAATTACAGCTTATGTGCATTTGATGTTGGTAGCCGTTGGTGGCTGTGTGGTTAGGCTGTGGCAAAGAGGCGTATGTGTTTACCATGTGCGGTTGTGTTCCACTTTGTGAGCCATCAATTATACAAGCTTGTTTGCATTTGTATAGTAGAAACATGAATTTTAGAATGTCTGTGTGTGCATATATGAGATTGGGTGCATGTTGAAATACTAGTTTTTTCTGTCTGTTGGTGTGTGGGAGAGAATGTGCATGTATTTCTGTTCATTTCCAGGTGTGTGTGTGTGTGTGCGTGTGTGTGTGTGACAGCAACAGAAACAGATAACCAAGAACCCAAGAGGCAGAGAGGTGAAGAAAAATCTCTTTTATTGTCTAGTATTATTTATTTATTTTGTTCCAAACTGTCATACTCCCTCATCACATTGTCAGTGTGTTCTCAGGGGCTGGCTCTGTGATATCACTCGGGGGGCCGAGCAATCCTCCACAGCTCGTGGAGCTCTGAAGGGAGCTTTGTCAAGGAAGGGGGTCCCTCTTGGGAGACCCTAGTCAGAGCTTTTCAGATGAGACTGAGTCAGCTTGCAGCTCCCCTGAGTCCTCTCCCCCAGTGGTTGGAAGAAAGTGCTTTCTCAAGTGCAGCTATAACACTTTGTCACAGCAAGCACCACACACACACACACAATCACACACCCTCCCATACACACTATCACTATTCCTCCGACTCATCCAAATCTCTACTTACCAGTAATTTGCTGACATTACAGCAGGAAAGCAGGTTTAAGTAAAACTAGTGTTGAAGAGTCGAGCTAGATGATTGCACTGCAGTTCTGCAATGTATCAGCCAGAGAGACTAGTCCCCATAGTTAAATTGCTGAAATGCCCTGCCTTTAGTAAAGTGTTGCTGATATGGTTTTTTTTGTGCACCACACAGTCTGAAGTAATGGATTTACGTAATGATTTGTTTTGACTCAGTTACACTCTGTGTATCTGTCTGTATCTGAGCTAAGTTGTATGTTTTCTAGTGCCAGTGAATTATTGTAGTAATAAGCAGCACGCAGCAGAAACACATGTACCGTACATGCCAGTGCCTGGTTAGGAGAATCAAAGTAATTTTGAATTTGTTACCATGAGCAACTCATATCATATTACATGAAGTCTTGTCATTTGATCCATTTTTAATAAAAAAAATAAATGGGTGCAAATGGGTAAACTTCAGGTTTGGGCTAGTTTGGAGGTTATAAGAGGTGGTTCTTGAACATCACTGGTGAGAAATTAACTTGAGTAAAACAGTTAAATTTGTAACTGCTTCAGGGGTGCTGCTTCATGAATGAACCTGTCCCATGAGGTCTCTACTCTCCACAAAAAAATGTGTAGCGGGAGCTACATCAGACCTGCTTGCAAAAACCGTAACAAGGGTGCAATAACTTTAAAACATCGTTAACTCAGTCATTAAGAAAGTAATATTCAGTCCCATCCCAATATTGCACAGTGCTTAAAAATACTGTATACCAGTTCTTTTAAAGTGTCTTTTGCCCTTTCATCCGATGGTCTAACCCAGCCTCACTAATATGTCCAGTGGGGTCCAAAAGTCTGAGTCCACAAACTCATAGGATGCCAGTCTCTATCTCAAACAGCATAATCTCATTTGATAAGTACAGACTTCTGCTTACCCTGTCTAAGTTTACTGTTGTGAAAAGCTTGTAAATGTGCATATCATGAGCCCTGTCTGTGTCTGTGTCTGCTTGTTAGAGTATATTGAATGTGTGCCAGAGGCCTACAAGTGGAAAATGAGTGAGCTCATCCCTCTAAAGTGCAGCATTTTAAGTCTTTCCACTCCTCTGTCCTGCAGTTTTATCTCTGGAAAACAACCAGGAATGTTCTCTCTCGTCTGTCTCGTTTGGCCACGAAGGCAACTGAGACACACACTTTGTCTCAATCCCTCCTTCCTAATAAAAACCCCTTAATCACTATCTCAGTTTGTCACCCCCACCCCATTTAAACCTTAGATAGGCCACATGAATCATTGCATTGAATCGTCACCCCACCATGCCCCTCTCCTTCCCTTACGTTGCATGTGTTTAACAGCTCTGAGACTTACAAGACTCTCCTTCTGAGTCTAACTTTTTGCTGATCAGCAGCTCAGTCCAATTATCTTGGAATGCCACATTGTAAGGCACATTGAATAACTACCATACCCGCTCTTATTAACAAACCGCACACCACACACTCTGACACTGTGAGCTCACTTCTGACCTCTTCTCCCAGATGAAAGTGCTCTGCCAAGTGTTTGCTGCTACAAAAACAGAATTAAAGCTCAGGGGCAGCTGGTTTCAGTAAACCCCGGCCACAACAAGACACTCATAGATAAGGCCAGTGATTCCCCTTCCTTCTGAAGTTTGTTAAATATCACTCAACACAAGAAAGGTCACACATTGCTTATTTTAGCTGGGATATTTCAGTGGGTCAGCTAGAGTGGAGTTGATATTGCACATGTACATCGTTGTTTGTCATACTGAATGTCTGAGTGGTGTATTTTTGTGTAGTCATTGCCTTAACGACAAGTTATATATGTGTTTCTTTACTTTCTGTATACAGATAACATTTACAATAATCAAATCACCCAGGTTTGTCCTTGTCTGACACCTTGTACTTGTGTGCCATCCAACTTAAGTGTAAGTCTCTATACATCAAATGAGTGTTTTACTTATCTAATGACCTAAAATTTCCTTAATTTTTATGTTTGGCAAGGTAGAGATTTGAGGGAAAACTCACAGCAGTGTACTGCATGACTGCCAGTGTAGTATCATTACCTGCTTTGGCAAGACTCAAACACAACCCATCAAAGAGGAAGTGAACCTGGCCAAGACCATCCAATCTCTTTAAGGCTACATGCAGCTACTAGCGGGATCCTGGAGTGACACTCATACTTTGTGCTAATTAGCTTGTCAACAAGCAAATGCGTTCCTTTGATCACAGCATGAGAGGAAATGGGGTTCAAGTTCTGCATCGTGTCCGCTGCCAAAGTGCCTGAGTACGCAACAGTCCACTAAAATATCATCCATCTTCTGAGCTACTGTATGTTGAAATAGATCGATTCTCCCACGAGTGTGAGCAAAAGTCTGACGCTTCAACAAGTAAACACAGCATTTCACTTGAGTCACAACTTTAAAAGAATACATGTTTTAAAGTTGTTTACCATTGGGATATATCCATATGCAAACACAGATCATACAGTTTCCAGCGTATTCTTTAGATCGATCCGAGTGTTACATGGTTGGAGAAAGCGTTTAAACTTGCTGGCAAACATCATGTGAATACAGTGACATGTAAGGCTATCTCAGCTTTCATCAGTCTAATTTGCAGCTCAGCTTAACATCCATCATCCTCATATCCTTTGTCATCTTCTGCTAAGTTTTGCATTCCCCTTTCCTCATGCCCACATGGTTTGAAAGTTGAAAGTTGAGCATGTCATTTTCTTAACCAGCTCCAATTTTCAGACTTTGTAGTTCACTTCAGTAGTTCCGGAGAAAGTGTTTCCTGTGCATTTTTTTTGTTAATCAAATTGCTAGATAAAGATAAAGCTGCACTTACCAGTATTTTTTTATCAACAATGGATCAAATGAGAGTGTGCCATGCGACTGGGGTAAATAGATAACTGCTTGTTAACACATTTGCCATATCAGCTATATAAGGTGATATTATGCTAGTAATATGTCAGTGTTGAGGTCTCAAATTGTGGCGCATCCCTTACACAGTTAAGTAGTTATCAGCTTTGCTCTACTTAATTAACATCACCTATATTTTGAGCTTGATGCTTACACGTTAGCTTATGCTTCTACTTAGCATCAACATTTTTGTGTTGTGTTACCATAATACTACAGCTTTCTCTGCTAACCTTTTCAGTCTGCTGCACAGCTAAGTTGCTGACGGATGCTGGCCAAGTGTGCCAAAGTACAGCTCGGACTGATGAAAGCTGAGCCAAGTCATACAGTGTAGAGCATGAGAATGACAAGCTGAGTCTGAGATGTCCTAAAATGGCAACTGGAGAGACAGCAGCATATTTAGGGTGAAAGATGCCTCCCATAACTTCATGTCTTTATCTTGGGATAGAATATAGTCTTTTATTCTTAACATCACCTCTGATAAGAAAAATATAGCCTCAAGAATGCTACTCAGGATGTTTATGGCAAGTTGGCTTTGCTGATGTGACATCTCTCACCGCCCATTCCCGTTCCTCATTCTCTCCCCCTCTTCTGTCTCCTTTCTCCACCTTCTCCTCTCTCGTGTTGTTTAACTTTTCATTGTGCAGCCCACTTGCCTCCAGCCAGGATCTCTCTCTATTCCTGACAAAGCCTTCATCTCGATTCTGTCTGATGGAAATGGGGCGGTGATGAAAAACAAAAAAAAAGAGAAGGGAAAAGGAAAAAGAGAGAATAAGCCGTGACAAAAAGTAGAACTTACCATCTCTTGACTTAAAAAAAAAAAAAAACTGCATAGGGATATGAAGATAAGCTCTTGGTGCATGTGTGTGTGTGATTTAAAAGGCAGGACGTGTCTGTGAGGCTGCATAGAGTGTACTTTGTGCTGAGTTAGCAGATAAGGTTTCAGGATGAACTTGTCAAATTGTAAATACAGTACGTGCGAGTGTGTGTGTCTTGGAGAGAGAAAAAGTATGTATGAGAGAAAAGGATGTAAGATAGAGTGAGTATCAGAGGGATCAGATGTCTTTAAACTTATGCTTGATACTTTCTGTACTCTTCACTGTATCTGTTACTTTGTTCAGAAGTCACATTCAATTCGTGCAGTTTATTTGACTTTTCATCTTAAGTTTCTCTCAGGTTCCCACAACTCCACCGTGACATCTCTTTTTCCTCACTTTAATTTATACTTTGTGCAGCAATAACAGAATGACACACTGTGCAGGAAGACAGGCTGAATTGTGCGGCGCTTTGAAACACTCTTTGTGTTTTCAAACCAAGATGAGCAGAAGCTGCAGGGTGTAAAATGATGAACTTGATAATAGGTGATGAAGCACTAAATGTGATCTAATTCTTTCTTGAGCCTGCCTCCGTGAAATTGAATTCCTTAAATTCCTAACTCTTAATTAAAGTCAGTAGGATGTTATTATTTTAGTAATTACATTAGGCTCTTTCACCTCGTTTTGATGTGACTTCCAGCCCAGATAAATTGTGGTTGGAAACATAGGCTGTGCCGTTGCATGCTTTAAGGCAACTCTCTGTGCAGTTCACTGCCTGTTTCATCAAAAAGATACTCTCAACATCTTGATTACTCTGAAGTCATAAATTCAGGAGACACAAAAACATTACTGTCGTTTGAAGTGCATTTTTATTTTCAATATCAAAGACAGCTTTTTCTTCAGGCTGTATTCTGGCCTCTTTTCTTCATTGGCAGAAATTAATAGTGACCTTCAAATGAACTGCGTCTGAATCAGCACCTTATCTTTGGTTTTATGTTCTTGCATAAACAGTCGACTGTTAGCTAAACACAGCTTAGTTACTCTTGTGATATCTGTTAAGCTTTCTGTTCTCACACAGTTTACAGTGATAACAGTTATTTACCACTTAAAATTTGCAATAGATTTTTGAAAGAAATAGTCTTTAATTTTGATCATCATGGATTTTTTTTTTTTTGGGGGGGGGGGGGGGGGGGGGCTAAAATGAACTGTCCCTGTGGCAGATTTTACCAGCTGTAGCTAGCTTGTGTAAGCTAATGCTTTAATGCTAACTCAAAATACTGTCTCCAGCTGTGGAGCTTTGTAATCTTTTTCATCTCTTTAATCTGCTAGAAGGGGCTAAAGCTGCATGTCCCATGCAAAACATTTGCGTCCTCACCATCCGATTATCCCTGTAGAAGACATGAAAAGGAAGAAACATAGTTTGTGTATTGCAGGGTAGAGTGAGTAAGTCCTGGTGTATAATACAGTGTTATTAATAAAATCATGAAATGTTTTTCTTGCAGTGTACATACTACATCAGTTTTACAAGAGAGAAGGCCTTGAGGATGAGGAACACCCAATCAGTATGGCAAATAAAACACAACTGTATCTAATGCAAATTTGGTTAGAGCTGCTGGAGTAAAACAATTAATATGCTTGGCCCCATGTAGTGGGTTTTCCAGAACAGGTATTTTTCTATAGGTAACTGTAACCACACATAATAATATAATATAATGCCAGGTAACTAATTTAGTAGTTAGTTAGCCAGGCATGCTGACATTCACAGTTTACTCTAGAGCAAATAAAAATGCAGTTTAACCAAGGCCTTATACCTTTACTTTTGTGTTCTTGCTTTTGGAAAGGTGATAGAAAAAAAAACAAAACTACCCTCCCTATGCATGGGGCAGCCTTGAATCAGGTTAAATTAAAATATCTAACCTTCACATTAATGATTTAAAATGTTACTGACAGCAACACAGCTCAGAGAAAATTATTAGGTTTTATTTTTGGTTAACACAGGGCACCACCTGCTTCCACATTCTCTGCAGTCATAGTACAGAGAAAAACACTTTTTTAAAAACTGTACCCTGTAGTAGGTCTAGCTTGGGGCCGTGGTCCTTGGCCCCAAAGAGATCAATTAACTGTGGATCACAGTGATTCAGAGGGTCCATGTCTACCTGTACTAGCCCAGTTTTTCTAGACATCTCACATCTCCCCCCTGTAGTCGGGCAGGCCGCTCTGACAGGCAACACTTTTCTCTGTAACCTCCCCTGACAGGGTGAGAACATATCCATCAAATGGAGGCTACTGCGACAGACAAGCTTGGTGCTAGACAACCTGTCAAACCAGGCTGTGTTCCTCTCTGCACAGCTTTGCCCTCATTTCATCTCACTCTGTGTGTTTTACACTCTTTTTTGACTCTCTTTCACCCCCACTGACTCCCTTTCTCGTTCTTTCAGATCAATATTTCTGTTACTCTCAAATATATGTATGTTTGAAGTTACTTGTTCTCTCACACAAACTGTGTCCATTTCATCCAACAGGAGGTGTGAAAGGTTACAGTTGAGATAACTTCTGCAAAGACTCATAGCACATTTCAGGGTTCTTTGGTGCTGATGTTTGACTGTTTTTTCCAGTGTATAATCCTCTGTCATCTGTTTGTCTCCGCAGATGTACAGTGCCCGTCCTTACAAGGAGAAGAGAGGAAGTTTCCTGAGACGGCCAGGCACAATATCACTGGTGAACAGATAGACTCAAACGGACACACATCCTTCTCTGAGTTTTATCTCTGTCGGTACTGATGAATGCCATTTGTTGTCAGGTTTTAATCTGGTGAGGCGATTCTCCCTGCTCAAGAGTCCAGATGTCAAGAAGATCCGCAACCCTCGAGGATCCATCATCCTCCGCCTGGGCAAGACAGCACTCCTACGCCCCACTGAGTAAGTTTACTGTACAGCTCTCTCAGTACGTCCAGCACCTACAGACAAACACATCTTGCACAAACACATCATGTACAACTTTAGTTGGTAGAGAATGGAAAATAAAGTGAATTTTCTGCGGTAATATTCAAGCTTTCTGTAGGCCTTTGTCAGCAGGCTCTATCTTTTCATGCCATGAAAGAGAAAGGCAGTGAGACTGAACACCCTACGGCTAATCAGCCTCTGAACCCTCACTCATCGTGTCAGCGCTGTCCGCTGGCTGTTGTGTAAAAAGCAGACACTTGGCAAACCATACACCATGGGTCAATCTCTGATTACATTTCCAGAAATACCACTTCATTTCCCTCTCCACTGACACTGGCTTGTAAAACTGAACTGTAACAGCCTTTTGGTTTTCTGGTTGTGACCGCATGTACTTATTCTAACTAGTTTTCATATTAAAAAGTCTGACTTATTTGCTTGGGCGTAATCCATAGGAGTGATGCCTTAATTATTAGGCATGATGCAGTCGCTAGTGAAAAAAAAAAAGAAAAAAGTTACAGGGTTTGAATTTAACAGCCGTGTTTGAGAGCCTGAGCTTGTTCTGAACTTGTCTCTGGGCGAAGAGACCTGCAACCATAAAATCCAACAGAGCACAGCTTCCTTGCTCAACATGGTTTTGCAGCCTGACATGGTGTAATTATGCGTTCCTGGATTTTCATGTTGTTATTACACAGTAGTTGGGTGTAGATTGTGTTTGGAATTGCGTGACAAGTGCTTATTAGTATTACACACTGGGTGTTTTTCACTCCTCTTTTTTGTGGTTGTTGTTGCTTTTCTTTTTGAGTTCTTGAGTGAATTATAGCTAGTTTTCAGACGACTGAGCTTCTTTATAACCACCGATAAAGCAGTTTTTCAGAACTTGCCAATTGGGTCAGCCTGGAGTATTTTATCACTCTGTCCAGCACTGTGAGTTCCACTTGCTTGAAGGCCCGATAAATCTGTCTACAAAACACTCTTTTTTGGTAGAGACATTTTGTTCTAAAAGTGTCACATATATTGTTTGTCACAGGCTTAGAGAGTAGTCGTTCTTATGAAAGGGGGGTGGGGCAAAAAAAACCTGTCACTTCTCAGGAAATCAGTATCTTTGGAACCAAAGAGGAAAATCCAAGATGTTTTTGTTTTGCCTCTAACCATACAGAGAGAGGACGGGAACACCATTCTCTATCTCTTCTCTGATCCTGGTTTGGGATTTTGTTGCGGTGCGGCGTTTATTGAAATTTTGATGCCATTGAGAGCTTTGCTGTCAGTTTTATCAGTGAAGAAGGGTGACTTCTTTCTAGCTCAGACAGAGAATAATAAGCACATCAGCCCTGCTTGAAGGTTGCCTTTCATTCTGTTTCTCTCTATACATAGAACTTGCTGCCTTCTATACATGTTTCTCAAAATGACTAAACAAAATCAGAGGAGACACTTCCCTTTTTTTTTGATTTGCCTTTTCTCCTTTGCACTCTTGCCTCGCCGAAAAGTAGATAAAATCATTAAAAATTGTATATCAGCATCAGTGAGTCATAATGCTCATTTTCTTTATTTATTTGCTTTTAATTTTTTTTTTAACTTATGTATACTTAAAATGCAAAGCATTTAGAAAAGAAGAGTGGCGGCAGAGAACAGATAAGCGATTAAGGGATGTAGAGGTGAGGGAACAAGAAGGCTGAAGGTTCAAGTCCAAGCAATAAGAGAATGCATCAGAACAAACCCTCAGGCTTGTTCTATGGCTTTTTCTATTTAATCGTATGTATGCTCTACATTTTGTGCATATGTGCTTATGTGTGTGGTTGTCACCATATGCATGTGCTTATCTAGTTAAATCTTTCTGTGTGCGTGTGTGTGTGTGTGTAAAGTTTATATACTGTATTTCTGAAACTGTATAATACACGGCTTCCCACCACCACAGGCTCCCTGTCACTCAAGCAGCTTTTTATTTCATTGCCAGTGAGGTTGACTGAAGTGTGAGACGTGTGTACGGTAATTGGAAAGTGCCGTTTTGCTTTGTATCAGAGGCTAATCCATTCAGCTAATCCAAACTAACGCAGATGAATGACAGCCAGATCAAGCTGCTTGTCCCTCGCCTCTCTTAGTTGTCTGCTGACAGTGAAGTGATCACCAGTCACAGCTGGTCACATGCCTTTTAATTTCAGCAAGATATGATTTGATTGCTTTGGGCCTGTTTCTTTTATGCAACTACAGTGTGTAGGAGAGAGTGGAAGCTATTCTGTGAAGTCATGGCATGAGGCCAACATCACGACTATTCATGACAGAGCTGAAATGCATTAAATGAATTTAACACTTATTATCACATAGCAAAACTGGCACAGTTTACATTTTTTTTTCACACATTAAAGCATTTTGCTGCTGCTCTTATTTTGAATGAATAAACACAGAGACATAATTAATTGTGATGAAAAGGTCAACAAAATTCTAATCAACTCAAGATAAGGAATACAAACATGAGGGCTTCAGTGTGTTTAAAATATTCCTGTGACCACGGAAGGGTCATAGAAAGAGCAAAGATGTAGGGGGAACAAAACAAAAGCTAGATAGAGAAATAGATTTTATTTTTAGAGAGCAAATACAGGAGGCAGGTTGGGGATATGAATCAGTGAGGAGAATGTGGTATACTTTTTACAAAGATATTTCAACGTACAGATGGGGGGGGGGGGGGGGGGTGATTGCTGGTCTGACTAATGTTGAATTTGTGGAACAGTTTGTATAATTTATACCAACCTTTATCGACCTGAGTAATGTTTTTTTTTTGGCCTACGCTCTTCATTTAGCTCTTTTCTGAGTCAAACTTGGGAGCTGCTGCAGCTTTGGAGCTGCTATGATCACAGTGTTCAGCAGCATTTTACTTGCTAAACATCAGCATGTTAGTATTGTCACTGTGAGCATGTTAGCATGATGATATTAGCTTTTAGCTCAAAGCAAAACGTTATCTTCTCTGTATATAACAGTGGTATTTAAATTTCACGCTTTATGGCTTTATCAAGGATTTGTCGAGTGAATTGAATTCAGACTGAGGCCTGAAAGAGGCTTGGGCCAATGACAGTGGTGATATTACCATAGCAGGTCAGTACATAAATTCCCATACCCAAAGTGATTTTTTTATAATAGTTGACAAGGTATGTGTTGCTGTCTAAAGTGCTCATTTACTTTCAACTGAATACAAATGGTTTAAAATACAAGAAGCCAAAGATAGTTGCGGTGTGTAACAATATTTGGCGACTATGGTTGTTTTCTTTCCTTTATTTGTCAGTTTCTAGCTGCTTAAAATTTCTTTCAGAAGACCTCTCCTCTGAAAGCAATTGATTCCAGTACAGTTAGAGCCCAGTATAAGGGTGCTTATACACCAGGTGATATTCCCATCTTAAGCCGGAGATCTGCTTTTCCAGCATTAGATTTCCTCTCCCCCTCTTCCCCTCTGTTCCTCTCTGGCTTGCACTGACTTTCTTCCTCCCCTCTCTCTGTTTTTTTAAAAACAAGAGAAGCAGAAGTAACATTCCCTCAGACTGGGAGAGGGAAGATCTGAATCTGCGTGGCCAAAACTGAGTGATTTATCTCACTGTTTGTGTGTGTGTGTGTGTGTGTGTGTGTGTGTGTGTGTGTGTGTGTGTGTGTGTGTGTGTGTGTGTGTGTGTGTGTCAGTGGGGTTTATGTGTTCTTTTCCAGGACCATGAATGTAACAGGCCAAGGTGAGGTAGTTTCAACTAAAAAGTCAATAGTTTTTGAGTGGTTTTGTGCCCCGCAGCTCATGTCACTAATCGACAGCAAAACAACTTCATTTTCAACATTGGTTTCTCTCTTTCTTTCTCTCTTTGTCTGTCTGTCTCTCTTTCTTGCACACACTCTCTTCTTTCGTCACATTTTCTACTTACATAAAATGGTATAGTCAATATGAAACTCTCACGCATTTTCATATGATGCCCAGAATTTCTTGGTCCCTTGCTATAGTCCTCTCTCCCTCCCTATCTCTTGTTATTTTTTTCTCTCACTCTCTCTCCAGGTCTCCTGGTTCAATGTTTTCTCTTTCTCACCTTTTCTCCTACTCATCCTCTCTTTGTTTTGACGTCCTGTAGTTGGCTGTTTTCCCTTGGATCTTCCCTCAGTCATAAATCACTGTCACCCCACTTCTAGGAGTGGGAAACCAGCTGCCAGCATCAACAATTCTGTGTGTGTGTGCATGTCTGCAAAAAGAGAGAGAGAGAGAGAGAGAGAGAGAGAGAGAAACTCAGAGTAGGAGAGATTATTTCAAAGTGTTCACCGTTTCTGTGAGCATGCATTTCACTGGGCTTGTTTGTGAACCCTTCATCTCTCAGTATATCTACACACTGCCATGCAGTGAATATTTGTGTGTGTATTTATTTGTGTTCTTAGATGCCCTTGACCAAAACTAGGGATGAGGTTTGCCGGACTGTATCTGCTATGAAAATTGATGCCAGGGGGTTACACACAGAGGGCTTTGCATTGCACTGCTGGCTGTGGTTGCAAAATGTGGGGCAAAAAAGTTAAATGGAAAAAAACAGGGAAAGAAAAAAACATGCACAGAATATAAAAATGCTCACGCAGGAGTGTGGAAGCACACAAATGCACATACACAGACACACAGATAACTTTGTCACTGCACTGGTATGGACATCAAAGAAAGATAATGTGAACCTAAAAGTTGTCTTATTGTGCCAGCAGCTTAATTAAATGGGATGTTAACTCTCTGGCAACTGACTTTCTTTATGCATTAATGCTTGCACATAACACACAATACACATGTGGACAGTGTCACATATGCACATATACAGTAATGCCCCATACATATATCTTCGCATATACTTACATACGCATGTACATACATGTATATATATTTTTACAAACAAATTCTTGACAGGGTATTTTATATAGTACTGCTGTAGCTGAAGGGACAAAGGTTCTATCAAATTGAGGGTATACTCTCAGAAGAAACAGATTTTTTTTTTAAAATGGTGAAAAGCAAAGCAGCAGAGACTTGAGAGACTTTTGCTCCCTTTTATGGGCCAAACTCCATATATCCTGGATTCTATATGAACTTGTATTTAATGTAAAAATATTGATTATAACTGCTTTAAACTTCATGCTCCAAGTTTGTACAACAAGCATTTTGTAGTTTGTAATAATTTTCTCTGACTTTAGAAAGGTCTTTGAGGAAGAAGAGAGGCTGAGTAGCACTCCTCATGGTTAATAAACCGACCTGCATGTAAAAACAGATGGAGTTCCCCTTTAAACTTGTCCTGTACTTAGTTTCATAGCTTCCACCTTTACAAGAATGTCTTGTCTCTGACCCCTCTGAACTTCTGTGTTTCAGTCAGGTGTTCCCATTTGGCCTACCTGAGGAGTTCACCTTGATCTTCACCTTGGCTTTAAAGAAGGCTGCCCTGAGGGACACCATCTACCTCTTCCAGATATCTGATCAGCAGGGATACCCACAGGTGCAACTCGCTCTCTGTTTCATCATTGCCTGCCTTACATATTCCTGTATGTTTTTCACTATTCCCTATCGTGTTCCCTCCATCCTTTTCCTCTACTCTCTCTTCCTCAGTCATTCACCTTTTATTCATCATGCTTTTTGTCTATTCATTCTTGCTGCCTCTCATCTCTTTTTTGCGTAGTCATCCACTTTCCCCTTCGATTTCTTCTCTCTCGTGACACCTTTTCAATTCTCTCCCCCTTTTCATTCCACACGTCTTTTGTTCTCTCTTATTCTTAATCCGATCTCCCTCTCTCTTGCTCCCTGTCTCTGCGTCGGTCCTCCCTCGATCATCTTCTGCTCTCTTCTTTCATTCACCTTCATTGTTATTCATATGTGTTCCATGATGAAGCACTGGAGTCCCTCAGAGTCCCCATAATCACCAAGAGTCTAAGGCCAGATTTAAATACTCAATGTGTATGATGGATGGAGGCCAAGTCGCCTCATTAGGAGTGATTGATTGGCTGTACTGCTCGTGTGTGTAATTAATATGTCTTCCCCTTTACCTCATCTTTGCTTCTGTACTACAGCTTTGTTAGGTGGTAGCAGCGTGTACATAGTACTCTTTGCTGAAGCCACTTCCAGTCAGACGACCTGAGATTTTCTTAGCAGCACTTGTTCATATGTATACATCTCTTTTATCCCACCCTTCTCCCCTACGTATCTCTTTGAAATACAGCTCTCTGTAGACCTGAGTGGGCCAGATGGCACCCTGTCCCTGCGGGCCAAAGGGGCAGACCCTGATGCAGACCTGGTGACCTGTGTTTTCACGGGGGAGGGGGTAGAGGCCTTGATGGACCTGCGCTGGCACAAGGTGGCCATCAGTGTGCAGCAAGAGGCAGCCTCCCTACATGTGGACTGCAGCTCCATTGAGACCAAGCCCCTGGAGCCCCGTGGAGTTCTGCCCACTGACGGACACACTCTGCTGGGCATTCGGGCCTCTGATGCTGGGCCTGTGCAGGTATTTTAATAATACTAATAATACTAATAACTTTATTTATATAGTACATTTTCAGAGTTACAAAGTGCTTATTGGGAAAACAGACAGGATAAATGATGATTAAGCTAAAATAATTAGACCTCCCTGGAGAGTTGTAAAGTAGAGCATACAAAAACATCAACATCAGTGTCCTGTATGTTTGCCCCATCTTAACAGTTGAAGAGCTTTTGATCAAGGTTAAGCTTTGCCATGTAAATGCCATCTACACATACTCTTTCAAAGTGTAGCGACCTTTAAGCTCTCTCTGTATGAAGAACAAATTGTTGTTTGTCTGTTACAGAAGAGGTTTGAATGAATCACCTCCCCTTGTTGGGACCTGTAGAGAGAGAATTGAGAATGGCATGGTAGTTCTTTGCTATATAATGTAATTCCATTTACCCTTGGCATATAGAATTTTAATGCCATACCAGGCTTTTTCCAAACATCCCTTATAAAGCTACATTTCCACCACGAAGGACACAGTGAAGTGTTTGTAGTGAACAAACCCATAGAGGCCTTTATACTGAAATCATTCATTCTCTCCATTTGTGGACGCGTATGTTCATATTTGCATGAATGTGCGCCTGTTTTAGACCATAGGCTATGCCCCTGAAGTGCTGTTTTCTTTGACTCAATCTCATTCAGTCCTGATTAAAAAAGCGAGTGGACAACCTTGGAGAATGGGCGTGTAGAAGACTATTACCTCTTAAAAGAGCCAGTAATCCAGGCACTTGGTTTTGACGTTTAAACTGGCCTAGTCAGAAAGCAGGCAGGGTCTTTGTTTCTTTGTGTGCGGAGGTGTTCATACATGTGTGCTCTCACACATGTTCACTCACACATGTAAAGCTCCTGACAAAGGTCTTTCCAAATAAAGGGCTTTCAGCTTTGTTTCCTGCCTCATTTAAACTTTATTTGCATTCTTTATTAAAGAATGTAATTATGGAGACCTGCTTGTGGAATACATCTCAAATCTCTTTCCCTCTCTCTCCCCCTCTTCTGTCTTTTTCAGATGGACATTCAGCAGGCGGTGCTGTATTGTGACCCATCCCTCGCCATTCAGGAGGCCTGCTGTGAGATATCTGGGGCAGGGGTGAGACTGACAATCTTCACTAACATATTAACAGTGATTAAACATAGTGTGGAGCATAGACTATTCACAATTACTTTACAATGATTTCTTTCCTGCATCATCCCATATAATGTAAATAATAGTAACCTTGGAAGTGGATGCAGCGAGTTGGGAAGATTAACAATAGTTAATAGGTGCCTGAAACTCTTCAACTGATCCACTAAAAAAACAAAAAAAAAAGAGTGTTTGAAGGAATCTGGAGTAGCTTCTTGCCTGAGTTAAACCTTGTCTAAACTAACCTCAGTGAGAATAACTCAACACTTGTTGCAGCTGCTTCACAATAAAAGCCACAGTTATTTGCTGGAATGTTACTGTGCAACAGCTGCAGGAAAATCTGCGTTTGCGTTATCAGAATTAAACGCCATAAGCAGTCTCTGTGGTTGCCCTGGAGGCTTTCACTTGTTAATCTGCATCCCTTTATCTTCTTGAATTTTTTTCACTCCAACTAGGCTTAAATAGTCAGAAACCAAAAAAAAAAAAAAAAAAAAAAACACACACTTGACTGCTTGCCTTAGGTTTTTATATGCAGGGAGATCCCTCCCTATATAGCGCTCCTTCATTTACTTGGCTTAGGTTTCCACAAATATGAAAAAGCCTGTCTTGTTATGCTAGTTAACTAAATAGTCTTCAGAGTCTTTGTTTAACATAAGATATTATGTAAACAAATTGACTTGGGCTCAGAGTAATTCCATTGTGTGCAATTATGTCACATCAACTGTGGTTAGCCAGTATTGTTTGCATTCCTAAAGTGTGACTAAACGCCTAATTGAAAGTATCACTTCCTTTTTCTCACAGCTTCAGAAATGCAATTTTCTATTTTATTTCTTTTCCTTTATAATTCCCAACCTTTCTCTTGCTACCTTCATCTGTATTTTTGTTCAGTCGTCGTTTCCGGGCTTCCAACAAAAGCCTTATCAAAATTGGAAACAGATTCACTGGACGTAAATACAACAGTGTATTTCTGTTCGACAGGCAAAAACAGAGCGAGTGATTGTTCAGGTATGGAAAGAATTGCAAACAGCCAGTTCTTGGGTTTATTTTTAAGCTGAAGGTATTTTTGTGCTCAGCCAACTTTTTGTCAGAATTCTCCAGGGTGTATGTGCTCGCATGTTTATGTGTGCACATGCATGCGTGTTATTTTCATCCAAATTTTATGTGAGGGATACAAATAGGGTGAGAAGCTCCTTCTGAAGTCTGAAAGCGTACAGTCCTCTGGAGGAAGGATGTAATGCTCTAAAATTTTTCTCTTCTCCTTTGCTTAAGGCATGTGTGTTGCAGGTCTCCCTCCAAGCTACGTTTAAATTTGAAATGAAGAGTGGGGGAGCATGCTTGCACACCGAATTGCATGTTCCTGTACCCATGATGGCTGCAGCTTCTTAAAACACAGCAAAATGAGACAAACCGCTAGTTGTCATTAGCTTTGACATTGTGGTGTGCACAGAACTTTACATGGTTTTAGGAACATGCCGTGTACTGTTAGAGATTGGATTTTAGGGATAATAGATTTCTGTCATATTTCACTAGATTGTTTATCTCTGTTCAATGTGTCCTTGTTGTAGATGTTATTGTTGTAAATTTTATGTATTCAAATTAAAAGCCTGACTGAAACATCTCAGCAACTACTGTTTGAAACTGAAATTTGGATGAATGAAAATTAGATTTACTACAGATATTCTTGCCATCTCAGGATGAAGTATAGCAGCTTTGGTGAACCTATCACTTTTAATTTAGCACCATCATCAGGTCAAAATTGTGTCCAGTTTGTTAATTTGTGCATTACTGTGGTTTATGACCAAATATCTATATAACTAATGTTACAGCTAGCAAACTAGCAGATGTTAGCATGTTAACACAGACTAAGATGGTGAACATAAACATTATACCCACAAAACACCTGCATGTTAGCATGCTGGTGTTTGCATTTAGCTCAAAGCACTACTTCCAGTATGATGGTTGACTTTTGGGGCCCTATTTCAATCAGGCAAGTGCAATGACAAGCGGAAAGTGGTACGGACTGTGTGAGCGTCCCCCAAGCACACCTGCTATTTTGGGTCATCTAAGTGCAGCAGTACAAAATGCCAAAGGGCTGGCTGAGGTGGAATGTAAATCGGAGGGAGTGATGATTAATAAAATCACACTTTTCCAGTCACAGGCAAAAAGACTGTGGCAGCTCGACAAGTGGAAAGAAGCTTCATCCAGGAAATCACATTGTTGTTTGGATGGTGCAGAGTGGCAGGGTCTGAACACACAGCCCCTCAGATCTGTAGCCAGAGTCAGGTGGTGTGGATTTAATAAATCCTGTAAAATGTTGATGAAGCTGTTTATATCTCACATCAGAAATGGTCACATCATGTGACACAGCAGCATTTGCACCACAATGCATTTCAAGAATAAAAGGCTGAAATGCAAATTTTGCTTAAAAGGAAGTCTGAAAAAAGGCATTGACAGACAAGATTGATGAGCTGCTGCAATCCAACATCTCCAGAATATCATGTCATAACAAACCAACCTGATGTGTGTAGTATTGTATGAGATTACATTATTGCAACCTGGTGTCATTTGCACCTGATTTAATGAAGATAAACACAGTAGACAGCCGTTCATAATGGCTCTGCACTCTGGAGTCGCACCTCTCAAGTCAGAGGCTGCAGATTTATCAGAGTATGTGTCCTGCTGCCTTCAGATGGCTTCAGAGATTTAATGAACTGAAGGCGAAGCTTTTCATACAGTATAAAGCAGCTGTGGACAGCAGAAACTGAGTCACTCATTCTTACACTTATTACTCGTTAATAGATAATTGCAGACTGATTTACCAATGTTCCCACATCAAACCCAATAAACTTTATTTTTTTATGAATATTTGAATGCCTCTGCTTTCTGTGGAGTGATTACGCAGCACAAATATTAGCATATACAATATCTATGTCAAAATATAAGGTAAGTATTTTACTTCTGTTCTCGAGTTCAGTCCCCTGCGGTCTGCCACATGACAAGTTAGGTCAACCAGCAACAAGGGACAAAATGCAGAGGAGGGTTTTTTTTTGTCAAATTGTCACATCCTGCCCAGAGCAGAATCATAGGATTCAGGTTGGAAATCACCAAGGTGGTCGTTTACCCTGTCTTAAATTATCTGTCTGTCGCATGCTTGCAGTGCCCTCCTGATGCTCCCAAGAGCCGTCGCGCTGCTGAGAATGACCTGTTGGAAAACACATTTAATCAGGTAAATGACAGACCCACCAACACATGAACACAAAGGAGTAAATTTCTTCTTTCTTACAGCTTAAAAACAGTAAAAAAATGTATGTGTGTGCATTGCATGTTTCACATATTGTCTCTGCCATCATGAATTATCACAACACATGCCTTCCATCAGGCACAGACATAACACACACAGGAACAGACGCACAATTGGCTTCAAACTGTTTTGTTTTTGAGACAGTTTGAGTTGTCTGATTTATCCCAAATGTTGGTATAAGTTGTTGTTCACCCTTGATACTCTGCTGTGGAAAACATGTTTCCTATGCTGCTGCAGTCTTTAGCACTTCTGAGTTTAAGAGTTTTATATGACTTCACTTCAGTTCAGTCTGCTGGTAGCAATCATTCAAAGTGTCCAGTATCGAGTGCTTGACAAATAGAACCTTATGCAACACATGGGAGCAGTTTTTCCACAAATTTCCATGGTGTTTTTTTTATGGTTGCTTCAGTGCCGCCTGATACATGAAGTTCTTCCAGTATAACGTAAAGGCAATTTATTTTTGTTTCCACACTGGCGTGTTTCATCATTCATATTAATGGGACCTATATCCAATTATCTATTCATTAGGGCCTATTGTTTCTCTTGTGGAGTGCTGGTGTTAACTTAGAGCTCTGGCAGACTTCAGGACACAGTAATCAATCCCATAGATGGTTCCAGCCAGGCACAGTTACAATAACTCAGGAATGCCTTCTTCTCTGTGTTTCTTTCTTTCTCACCTGTCACTCTCTCTCTCTCTCTCTCTCTCTCTCTCTCTCTCTCTCTCTCTCTCTCTCTCTCTCTCTCCTCCTCCTCCTGTGCTATCAGTTACTGCAGACTGACTGTTTTAATATGGGTTTTAAGATGTTTGGTGTCATATGGAATCATGTTTTAGGCCTTGTAACATCACCAGCTTCTCTGTTCTTACTATACCGCACATGTGTAACTGAACATGAATGCAGCTGGTCCTCATTTCACAGTTTTCTACCCATTTGACCCTCTTTCTCTGTTTCTTTCTTTTACACACACACTTGCACATACATGAACATACGTGCACAGAGTAATTTGACGACTTTCTATATTACCTCTGTGTTGTATACATTAAAACAATGATGAAATCCAGAATTGCAGGCCAGATGTTACTGAGCCGTAGCCTGCCTGAGTGACAGTGCATTAAGCTCAGTGTATGTGGCATATCAGGTCTGCTTTATATCAAAAGAGTGATGTACACTGTTGCATTATGGCCAATGTGGGCTGTAGAGCAATGTGGGTTATAGAGTGAGCACGGGGTAAATTGGGGTCAGTTATTGACGCACCAGTTCTGAGCAATATTCAAAGCAATATTCTTCTTTTCCTCTGCTATTCCTCTCTGCAACATAGTTTCCCCATTTTTTCCCCTTAATTAGCCTTGAAGTGGAACATACAATTTACACATGAAAGTCAGTTTACAGGTCTTGGGGAGTGCTACTGAATATGTGAAAAAAAAAGTTTTATAAAGTCTTTTGTGGCTACAAGGAGAAGTGCACAAAGTCTGACACTGCCTTAGGTGATGTCACTTTAATCAGCGTCGATTGGGACTGAAGACTAAAAGTCTGAAAATGAACAAAATCTGTTGGTGTGGCATTGAAAATACATGAGTTTACCAGACCTTTGTATCCTGCTCTTCGTCTCTGCTTGAGGCCAAAGCAGCTTTAGGCTATATTTGCCACTACTATCACACCCGAATCTACAACTGAACTGTCGGCGGACATGTTGCATTATGGGCAATGTCGGCAGCAGGTTTTGACAAGGAAAGAAGAAGATTGCAAGGAAGAAGGCAGAATGTCTGGTGCTGTTGCATCAATATTGATTTTTTTTTTTTTTTTTTTTAAGGGTCCATCTTAAATCCGAGGGTTTTATAGGAGTGCAATGCTAAATTGGTGGCGTACTCTTCTAAAGCAACAGTTTGAAATTTTGGGAAATACAGTTTTTCATTATTTACCCCCAATCAATAACACTGTTGTGTCTGTATTGTGAATAGGAGGCTGTTGCCTACAGTCAGCTTAGCACAAAGACTTGAAATGGGGAAATAGTTAGCCTGGCTCTGTTTGAGGTAAAACAGGTTGTGGTTATATGGAGGGTTATGTGTCAGTCTTTCTGTTGGCTGGATACAGTAACCTCTTGGAGTCTCTTGGAGGCTGGTTGCCTTGCAATTACACAAATGAGATGTGTGTTCATTAGTTATCTGTAGAAGTGTGGTTTGTTGAATTGTGTTACCTTTAGACAGTGCCAGGCCAGCTGTTTCCCCACTTCCAGTCTAAGCTAAGCTGACCGGCTGCTGGCTGTGGCCTCATATTTAACAGACAGACTGATAGTGGCATCAGTCTTCTTCTCATCTAACACTCAGTGAGAAAGCAAATGAACATTATTTCCCAAAATTTTTGAACTGTTGCTCTGTTTGGAAGAAATCACTCATTCCACAGTCTGACTGTATCACATTTATATTCTGTCTCATCTCGTTCCAACTCTTCATTGAAGCTATGTGATGCATACAGCTGAGTGAAATACTCAACCCAAGAGTCAGCTAAGATGTTATTTATGTTTGCACCATTTCATCTAACTGAATTATTCTAGATGCCTAGTTCATCATTTTCTACACATTTTCCCAAAATTCAGCCTGACACAAATGGTATCTGTGGAAACTTTGGGATCTCCACTAGAATTTAAAAATGAAGTTCTGTTAGCTTGAATGAAGTTTGGTTGCACAGCAGCACGTTGGTGAATTTCAGGAGTTTTATTTGTTTTACCTGGCATACAGTGTTAAACCCCATGTTTTGGTAAGGTTAAACAACCTGTCTTTGCAACCACTAGTAGAATCAGGTTCGTTGCAGAGGTGTGCGTGTGTGTGTGTGTACCAGTGCTCGTGTCCATGTTTGGGTCACAGCAGTTGCTGCCTTCCTGAGGTGTGACAAATCTCACCCACACTGTTTCTTATCTTTCAACACTGTAAACCTCTTTTTTTTCTCTCTTGCTTTCAACCCAGCTCTCAACTGAAAGGTCATCTTGTTCTCAGAAGGCGCAAAGAATTCTTTGTGTCTTGTTGCAGTGTGTTTCTACTTGACTTTTTATGATGAAGTCCAACACCAGACGTAAACTTGAACAAATTGTTTCCGTTCAGCTTTCCAATCCTTCCTCCATCTTTTTTGCTGTTGACTCTTTTCCTCTCTGATTTGTAACTCTGTGCACAGCTGGGTCCATCTCTTCACTTGCCTCCGGGCTCATGAGGTATAACACTTCTCTTCCCTTCTCTACTCATCCCCTTTCATCTATGTTTTTCACTTAGAATAAAGAATTACTGTTAATGACCTGCGTGTGAAAACACGATGGCCTGCATTTCTCCGTTCTTTGTGTATCTGATGCAATGAATTGTAATGGCAACAAGGTTTAAAAGGATGCACAGCACATGCAACAGGAAAACAACAGCTTCCCCATACTAAAGATGTCATATGACATTGATATTATGGAGACAGATGCAATTTGTGCCATTTCGGGGTACATCTCTAAGAAACTCGATTACTATGAACTGCCACAGAACTGCCGCTGACTGGCAATGAGAAGTATATGCTCAAAGGCTTGAGTTTTTCAAAAAAGTAGATTAATTTTGTGAGCAAGAAGTAGGACTGAAACAAGAAGTGGGTTACAGTGCTGCCAACATGTATAAAACCAGCCTAAATAATATTTCTGTGAATGTCCTTCAAAGCTATTGGATTCAGCTTCTCTTAATATTAGCTGAGACAGTCTTGGCCATGAAACTGTCAGTATTAGTGTCTAAACATAGACAGAAACCAGTTGTGGACCAATGTGAAGCCAAAAGTGGAAGTAATATTGAGGTCATGTTCAGATATGATATGAAAAAAACAAATGACATTTTCTTTCTGTCTCTCACTTTTCTTTGTTCTTCTCTTTTTTCTTTCTACCACAGGGGATTTTTGCATCTAAGGATGTGGCGGAGAAAGTAAGCCTCACAATTCACACCCACACATTTGATTTTACAGTATTGAATTTCTAATGGGACTTGTGGGACGGCACAGTAAGTTGGACCACAAAAGTTGTTTCAAAGCACGAAAGTCCTGGGCTTAGAAAGTGAAGTTTCCATGTTCTCCAGACTCTAGTTTCCAGTGTGAATGAACTGGCGACCAGTCCATTGCTTTCACTTCTTTCAACCCAGTGCATCCTGTAGTAGAGTCCAGGATTAGCAAGCATATATACACACACATATAACACATGAGCATGTATGTGCACCTTTATGTTGTGTTTGTGTTGTGCATTGAGTTGGAAAAAGAAATAGTCTATCTCTATTTCTTCCTCCCTCCCACATACGTACCCAGCCTGCTGACTGACTGAGGGCTGATTTACACCTCATTATGCGCTGAGTCTCAGTTGGGAGTTGCTGCTGCCTATTAATTTTGTCATTCACCTGCAATAGGCATGTTCTGTTCACAAATAGAATACAAAACTCCAGACGCTTCATTATGTTGCTCCTGTGTGTGCTTACTAATGCAGCTGGCTGCATCCCCTGACTTCCTCAATGTAGGTTATTACCTGGGTTGGAGCATTCAGCTTACCCTTCCACTGGGGGCATACACTTGCAAAGAACAAAGAGTGACTTTTTCTTCTGTGCCATGAATTTAATTTGGTCAAATTACACAAGCGACATTTTATTTTTTTTATTTTTTTATTTTTTGGCACAGTAAAGCATAATACCCATAGGACTCCATTGATAATTCAATCTGATATTATGCACTGCAACACCAATACTGACAATTATGCAAAGGCAGGCCCATGTATTAATATTATGGTAATAAATGATCTGAATAAGGGGTAGATTTGGCTTCTGCTGCACAATCCTAAAGCTCAGTCAGAAATCAATTTTCATCACAGTGTTCAGGTCATGCTGCTTCAGCTATTTCTCTATAGTTTGTTCCGGCTACATCAGTGGCTTTTTGGTTCTGTGAGTCAAAAGGCTCAGCTCCACCAATCAGCGGGACTCTATTAGCACAAAAGGCTATTCCAAAAATAAAATCCCAGCGTCTGCTTCCTTCCTTCCTTTGCCATTAGATCATGCATCACAAAAAGTTTTCTTGCATTTGAGAAAGTGGCATCAATTCTACACTGATTTTGAGAATTACAACCCATGAGATTGTGAATTTATGTTTATGCTGAAATTAGATTTTCATTAGTGTTTGCCAGGTCTTGCCCTTGTTCTGTCAAGACCTGGCAAATAGAAAGACAATGCCAAAAATTGAGCCCAGCGGGATGTTTAATACCAAAAAGCAAGCCTCGCTGACAGGATGTTGGCGCCAGAATTTCAGCCTGTCTTTTGAGATGCTTAAGCAAATAAATGAGCATAGGTGTTGGCATGCATAATGTAGAATAAGAGCCTGTGTTTTGGAGCGTTGGATGGAAAAAAGTGAGCCTACTTACAGTATTTGGATGTTCAGTACTTAATTCTGACACTACTAACTAGGATACTTGTGCCAAAATTTGAAACTTTTAGTGGGATGCCAATTAGAAAAACTGATAAACTTAAAGCTGCACTATTCAGTATTTCTAACACCAAACAATGTCCCTTACCTCTGCAGGGTGTTCAAACATTTAGTGACTAGCTGATTAACATAGCAGAACATTTAGAAGCTAAAGAACTTACAGCTTGTTACGCTGCCCCCAAGTGGCTCAAAAATAAGAAATTAATGCAGTTTTAAGATACGAATGCTAAAACCAAATGGACTGTATTAAACTGATAAAACTTTGAAATGAACATTTGCACCAGCATGTTTCATTCTCTGGAGTTTATGCATTGCACTGCCAAAACCCAAGCTCATGTAAGACAGGGATTTAATATGCATAAAGAGATCTTACATATATGAGACCTTAACTTATTGCTACAAGTTATCTGTGCACGAAAGCATTTTATTGTGAAAAACAAAGTACATCGATGTACTACTAAATACAACCAAAACAAAATGTAAATAATAATAATAATAATAATAAATAATAAATGTAAATAACCTAACCAGTGTTTTTGATGGCAAAAGATTGAATTAATCTTAATTAATTGAGAGTAATAATGACAGCAAAGTGGGCCTACCTAATTACAGTGATATTTTAGTGCCATTTCACAATGCACTTACAAGATGAACAACAAAAGCAAGGCTTCTGCGGTTAAGTGGAGCTATAGGAGGAGTTGACTCAGCCTAGAGACGAGCTCGGAAACAATGACTCGTCATTGCAGCTGCTCGAGCCAGCCATTGATAGATATGTAGCTCGTAAGGGGGGGGTTACACGTGGTCTCTGTGCTGTTACTCGCCCTCTGTCGTCGTCTCTGCAAGCTCATAGTCGCAGCTTCAATATATGCAAGCTTCCTGGTGTGTGAAAGCAAGGCTCCCAGAAACACCGGGTGGGGGATTCGACTTTAATTACTCGCTTCTGCTAAAAATGCCTCAGTTATTTATAATGGTTATCCTTATTTGGTGTGTGTGTGTGTGTGTGTGTGTGTGCCCTCCTGTGAGGAGCAGCTGGTCTACCCACTCCTGTGCTGTGGGAATCAGACATTCCTATTGATCTCCATCTCCCATGGGAGATGTGTGTGTGTGTGTGTGTGTGTGTGTGTGTGTGTGTGTGTGTGTGTGTGTGTGTGTGTGTGTGTGTGTGTGTGTGTGTGTGTGCCCACTTGCCCACCTTTCATCCATTTTAACACACACTGTAGGCGCACAGGGATTCAGCACAGTTTGGTTTTGTGTAACAGTGCCACCACCTGGTGCCTACAGAAACTACAAGACATTTACTTCTTCATAAACTTCCTTTGATTCAGACACACAACTTTTTCAGTGAATATTAAACACAGAATAATAATAATTCTTTCTTTTTCTGTGTCTGTCTGTAGTGTGCTGGTTGTTTATTCCTGAGTAGGGAAGAAAATGTAAGGATCATTGATCTTTACTTTCACTTCTTTCCATTAGAAAATGACAGAAGTGTAACACTGCAGAATGTGTAACTGTGGGTTTGTGTGTGTTGCAGGTAGTAAACCCTCTTGGGCTGAAAGGGGAAAAAGGTGACCGGGTGAGTATGAAGCACATGTACAGAATATATTTACAGACACACAAATCTGTGCATGACTGTGTGTGTGTGTGTGTGTGTGTGTGTGTGTGTGTGTGTGTGTGTGTGTGTGTGTGTGTGTGATAAGACTAATATCAACGGAATGTATGATGTCTTCGCATGTGCCCAGACATGCCTAGCACTGAGCACTAATACCTAGCATTATACACACACAGTCAGACACAGACTCACACGGTTTGATGCTGCTGTAGTCCAGTACAGACTGATGCTGGCTGTGGACCAATCCACCACTGATATGCATTCTTCAGTACTCACTTTTATTCTGTTCCTCACCCACAAGCCATTATTCTTCTGTTCTGCCTCTCTCCATCTTAGGGTGATGACTGTTCTGGCACCCATTCAGGTCCAGTAAGTAACTTTCCTATTGCTCCTCACTCTCGCACCGTGCCTTGTTTTGCAGAAAAGCATTGTCTCATTATTTGGCATTCAACGCAGTATGAGCCTGAAGTTTTTTGCCAAAAAGTGGTCTGTGATAATACATGCCAACCAAGTGTCTCTAACCTCAGTGCACAGAGGGACCCAAGGGGCAGAAGGGAGAGAAAGGCGAGCTGGTGAGTGCCAGTCTTCTGCCATGGGTTACTGCACCGCATCCCGCTGCCTCCCAACCCTGCTAACCCTTCAGCTGTTTAGTTTGATCTTAATTCAAAACATCCAGTCTCACTATTAATTATGCAGTGGGAATGAGTGTGTCCTTTCCTTTGTGTGTGTTTTTTACTGGGGAGTCATTGTGAGTGCATGGATGTCTTTGTGACTTCACGTGTCTCTGTATCTATGTTTGATGCATCTGACTCTTGTATATGAATCTGTATGTACCACAGATTATTGTAGGCATAATATAAATGCATGTCTGTTTCCCAGGTTGTGTGTGTGTCTGTGTGTGTGCGAGTGGAGCATATGGGTCCTCCTGGTAGTCCTGGGTTGCTGACTGGTCACTGTGTTGTTTCCTGTGCTCCAGTGGTGTGTGTATGATGTCTCTTTAGAGCCAGGTCATTGATCTGGACCTTGTCTCCATTCCTTCTCTCCACAGGCGACGCCCGGCAACTGGGGCGAAGCAGCTGGGTACAAGGTGAAAGGTTTAAGAAACTTTTGGTGATGAATAATGAAGATATGACCTTCTAATGATCATCTAATTAATTCCTAACCCTGTATTATATTCACGTTCCTCTCTCTTTCTCTCTCTCTGGGTCCGCTTCTCTCTGTTTCTCACCTTTTTTCTTGGGCCCTGTCTAGGGAGAAAAAGGTCAGAAGGGAGAGGTCGGTCCACAGGGTCTCACAGGCACTCCAGGGAAGGACGTAGGTGTTTTCTCTTTAGTTTTTTTTTTCTTTTGCTCTCTTTTATTTTGTCTTACTGAGTTTCTGTCATTTGAATCACTGAAATTTGTTTATTTCAGGCAAGGGTAAGTTACAGTTACACAGTTAGCTTTGAATATATGTTTTCACTACAACAAATGCTAAAGTGAACTCTCACAAACTCACCAATGCATCAACACACACACACATCCGCTTACACCGACACTTTTATCATAAGGCTAAGAGCGGATATTCAGTAAACTTATATGGTATTACTCTTTAAGCTCGGACTCCCATTGATATCTGTTCTCCCCCCTCCTCTCTCCCATGGCGTTAAGTCGGCCTGTTAATGCCTGTTAGATTAGGCTAGAGCAACAAAGCTTGCACAATCAATGCTGCCTCATTGACTGTGCTGTTCGTCTTTCACACAGGCAGGCGCCTATTCAGGAAGACTTAAACCTTTTAATCTTCCCTGTTCAGCGTAGTGATCCTGTAGACGCATGAAAAGTTTTGAGGAACAAATTACAACGTGTGTGTGCGCTCTGAGATATTCCCCTGGTTTTCGGCATCAGACGCACTCACATTTAGCTGTTCACCACGCTAAGTGCTTGTCGTGGACAGATGGATTTGGTGGAGAATAGATTTTCTTAAGCCTCCCATCCATCTGACATTGTGAATATGAATGTGCTTGTTGATGTGACTTGAATCGGGCAGGCAGAAAATATTGCATATGCACCACTGAAGATAATACATCTTACAGACTCTGCAATTCTCCCTCTTTCTATTTCCAATTGGAAAATGACAAACAAATAAGGGGAATCAACAAGTGTCGTTGACAATTTATGAAGACGTTTGAGATTTGAGGTTTTCTGCACAGCTTGCGCAATCATTCTGGTCTGACACTGATGATGTCACTGACCCATACTGATGCTGTCAGTTTCCTCTCTGTCTGTCACCATTTCCCAGGGTCGAGCAGGGTCCATCTGTGTAGTTGGCCCCAAGGGACAGAAGGTCTGTATGCATTAAGTCAGAGAGTTTCTACCATCAACCAGTCTGTCACACACGTTCAGTTCAGTTTAATAGATCTGTGTTGAACTTGTTTTCCAGGGTACCCCAGGTATGGTGGGTCCTGAAGGGTTGGCTGGGGAGCCTGGGAAGCCAGGACCTCCAGGCCCGGCAGGAGCTGTAAAGCCCGGCCCACCAGTAAGTGTGCTTTTTTTTAAATTAAAGATGCCTGAAAGACAAAAAAAGTCTCTCTCTCTCTCTCTCTCTCTCTCTCTCTCTCTCTCTATATATATATATATATATATATATATATATATATATATATATATATATATATATATATATATATATATATATATATATATGCGCATTCTTGGATGGTGTCCTTTCATTATCTTTATGTCCTCACATTCCCCTTAGAGATGGTCTGAGTTTGACCAAAAGTAGTTTTATTTGATAATGCTCTCAGAAGTCCAGGACAGGACTTGGCAGGACTCCTTCCTTGCAGCTTTCATTATCCTTGTCAAAAGCCTAAAAGCATCTTAAGAAAGTCATTTGAAAAGAGTCCTGTACTTTGTTTTTCTTGTCAGGGCCCTCCAGGTCCACCGGGTGGTGCAAAAGGAGACAAGGTAGGTTTGCCCTTTTGGCCTATTTCCTGGCATGGCATGAGAAAGGCTAATGACAGCCAAGGTTAATCTGTACCCTAAGGGGTACTTTTGCAGTTGACAGGGACTGCATGGAACTAACTCAAAAAACAAGAATTTGAATTTAAAAAATATTTTCACATATTAAGTTAAGGAGGAATACAAACAGACAAACTGGTGATGTTAATGAGTCAGCTCTAACACGTTAACACCACATGTTGCAATTTAGAGTGATTGAAAACTAGTTAGCACGTGAGCAGCTGAAATAGCTAGCAAAAAGACAAACGTTGAAATTTTTAGGTAAGAGTGTACATAGGTGGTTGAGATAGCAGCAGCTAAAAGTCATAAAGGAGCACTTAAAATTGTCAGCTAAAAGTGAGGAATAAATGGTTGGAATTGTTAATTATCCAAAAGCAAAAAGTCAGAGAGTTTCTGCCATCAGCCAACTGAATGGTTGAATAGTTAACCAACCTAGCAAAAAGTATTGAATAACCAGTTTAAATAGTTTGTATTGTTTTAATTTTTTGCTAAAAGTACTTAATAAACTGTAGAAATACTGGTACTTAACTAGAATAATGTATTAACAGTTGAAATACTGGTACTTAGTGTAAAAGTGACCCTGCTATATACTGACATTTCAGCTGTGCAATATGAAATACTGTAACTGTAATTGTAGCCACTTTTATGTAGTTAATACTATTAACTAACAATAGCATATTATTGGAATGGAATGGGGCTACTCCTTATCGTGCAAGTTATATTAACATCATAACTGCATGATCTTCTGTGGATTCAGAAATTCTTGCCATCCCTAGGCGAGCAAAATCCAAAACAACATACAGTGTTAAGCAAGTTAAAAACAAAAAATGCTTTTTTGAGGGTGGTTTTCAGGGCAGCTGTGACATTATTCTTATGACACTTGCAGTGATTTGTGTTAACAGGGAGACATAGGACCTCCAGGAGAAGATGGATTGCCAGGAGATCCAGTAAGAGACTCTTTTAAACATTGATTGGTATTCAGTAATATATGCATGAGTTTCCAGTAGACAGTGTTTTAACTGTGAGCTGACACATCAGTGTTTGACTGGGATTCTGCTGTTGTCATAGGGACCAAGAGGACCAGCAGGGTCTAAAGGAGAGAAGGTATAATACACCGTAAACATTCTCATTAAACTCTTTATTTGCATATCTGTGTGCTCTCTTGCCAACATATTGTGAGTTTGACTTGTTTTCAACTTCAGGGAGACCCGTGTGAAGTGTGCCCTGTGCTGCCTGCAGACATGGGCAACACAGTCGCTCTGCAAGGGAAGCCTGGCCCTAAAGGAGAGCCTGGATTACCCGGGACAGGAGAGAGAGGACTGCCTGTAAGTACAACAGTTTGACCCTAATGTCGAATTGTAATGTATTCTGAACCTGTTCTGAATGTTCAGTTTAACATTTTCACAGTCTAGTTACATGTTTTATTTGGGAGATGTAGACACAGTCTGAACTGTAGCTGACGACTGAACCTTGAGGACTTGTTTGATAGCGCATATATTTTATTTTTCTTATCATTCTGAGGGAATGTATGGCGTTTATTTCTACCTTGGGGTTATAGTCGCCCTTGTAATTCTCACCGTGTTGCAGCAGCTCAAGGAGAGCAAGCGTGATATGCCGTCAAAATTTAATTCTCCAAGGCAAAGGTCATTTTTTTGTAATGTAATCTTAACGTGTCTCTCTCTCTCTCTCTGGTGAGTCAGGCCTCAACATACTGCACATTGTGTTTCTCTTTCTTTTCATTCTGCATCTTCCCACTTACCCCAGCAGGTGAAATGGGGAATTATTTATGGGGGGAAAAGAATATAAATCTAGAGCCTTATGAGATTCTCTGTGCAACGATTTCCAATAGTGCCAGCATCCATCTGTCATACCTGGTTAGAGCAGAAGGGGAAGAGGATAGAGCAGCAGAGAGGGAGAGTGATATACGACCTTACTCTAACAAAGCTGAACTAACAACACTCTTACTTCTGGCTCATCCCTACTCCTCTCTTCTCTTTTCTTCCTCTGTCTTTACCAGGGGTCTCAAGGTGCAGATGGCAAGCCGGGACAGAAGGTATAGAGTTCCCCCTCATTCATTTACAGCGTATGGTTCATTCATATTCTGTGGAAGCGTGACCTATACACACTCATCTGCATTCCTACACATTCAGATATGCTAACATCAGCAGTGCAGAAGTCTCTTCTTTCCGAAATCAGATGCAAGCAAGCTACCTGAACTGAACTCCACAAAACACAGTCACACACACACTCTCTGCATTCCTACACATTCCTACCTTATGTATATACCGTATGTCTATACCCACATGTTCACACACCCAACCCCATCCACCCATTTACACATTGCTGATATATTCTTACATTTGCCTAATTGCGATCACCAGTATTCTCTCAACGTCATGTAAGGACACGACATCTCAAAGCAAACATGGTCGTAAGGGTGAGCTGGGACTAATTTGCTGTCCTGAATGTCTGTGTGTTTTTGTATGTGTTGACAGGGAGAACCAGGATCAGGTGGCGCCAAAGGAGAAAAGGTCAGCTTGGTGTCTTTATTAAGCCTGAGGTTAAACAATTTTGTTGTTTGGACTACCTTATTTAGCTGTCAGTTAGATAGACTAGCCTAATTAGTTAACAGACAGTAGTGGCTGTCTGGGAACATCAGAACATTAGTGACCCTGTTAATTTAGTTTGTTTTTCCTTGACTGACACGTCATTTGTGAGTCCTGATATGGATCATTCTTATGAGACAAAATTAACCCCCCCTCTGATCTGTCCATGTGCTTTAGGGAGAGCCATGTTCTGTGTGCCCCACTCTTGGAGAGTTACCCCCTAACCTCATACCCGGTGTGACCCAAACCTTGCAGTTGAAGGGAGAGAAGGGAGAGCCGGGGATTGGACTGAAAGGAGAGCAAGTAAGTCTTTTCTAGTCAGAAATAATGTGATTGTAGTGCTGAATAAAAAGCAGAGCATTTAGAAATACTCATAAACACAAGCAAGGTGAAAACAATAACAGTCTTATCGCCTTATTCTTGGAGAACTTTGGTCTTGCTGAAAGGAAACAGTGATATATAACACACAAGTTAGAAGAAGACTGGTAACTGTTTTGCTTGACTTTTTTGTCTATTTCTGATTTTGCTTTTGTCAGTGTGCTTGCTTGCATGTGTGAGCAATGATAAGCACCTTCATCAAAATGATATATCGTCCACTTTTTCTGCTGCACAGGGGGAGCCAGGAAAGGAAGGATCACCTGGCCTCAAAGGAGAGAATGTAAGACACAAAAAAAAAAAAACCAGGATTGAGTGTAGGTGACCTCAATAGCAGACTAGGCTTACATGAGGGGAATTCACTCAGTAAGTTACGGAGCGGTTCTTAATAGACTTCATGAGGAAGATAATCACAGCGGTGTGCTAATTTTAGGGCCCAAAACTGTCTGCCATAGGGATTTTACTCAGCGGGGAACTTATTAGTGAAAAGCTTAGGTAGTGAAAAACCCAAATCATTTGACATGGGTGCCTGTAGGGTGCAGCTTACTATGAAATTTGAATTACCAATTTAAAAGACGCATCCTTTTTTATCAATTTGTGAAATTCAGAAACTGAAGTGATGTTTTTTTTTTCCTTCTTGTCTGCAGGGTATTGCAGGCAGCAAAGGAGCTGATGGTAAGCCGGTAAGTTCAGATTCAGTTCTTTGAAATAGGATTTCTCACTTCACATCCTGATTCAGTGATGTTGTGAAAAGAAATGTGTCCATATGACAGGGAAAACCTGGACCACGGGGACCCAGTGGCAAGGATGGACAGAAAGGCGCAAAGGTAGGAGAATAGTGCACAGAGTGCAATGTTGGACTTGACACCTGGACTCTAGCTTTTTTCCTCAGTGTTTTCGAAGTAAGAAAAGTACAGTTTTGTTCTTTTTGTAGTCAAGGTTGTTCTGTTTTTTTGAGGAGCAGCACCTTCCTTCTGGAGATGTTGAACATTTTCCATGCATTACTTTTGTTTAATGAAAACCGCCTATATGTGCATATTCCTTCTCATTCTATGTTACTTTAATATTATATTTATCGTTGACAGGGACAGCAAGGCCTGCCCGGTCTTGGTCCTCCCGGTCCAAAGGGTGCGAAGGTAAGCGCAAACATATGTTTTGCTTTTTGCATCCTTTTGCTTTGGTTGTCAAGCAAACTGACCTTCCTGTCTTCCTGCCCTTTTCTAGGGCGAGTGTGGTCTGTGCCAGCCATCCGAGGTAGGAAGTGGACCCTCCGGTATCAAAATGCTTGAGGGAACAAGAGGCAAGCCAGGCGAACAGGGCCCTCCTGGGCCACCTGGACCTCCAGGTCTCGGAGCTGATGGCAAACAGGTACAATTGGTCTTTAAGGAAAAGATAGTTATCATAAGAATATCTTGGAATTTCAATTAATCCTGAAGTACACAGACAGCTTTTTGAAATGAGGAACTTGATTTTTCTTAGATTGTTTGCATCATTGAAAGCACAGAGAAAAAGACAGTACGAACTGTCTGGTGAGAAAAGGTCTGGGTCTCACCAGACCTTCTTGGTCCTTCCTATAGAGGGCAGCATGTTGCCCCTAAACTCAGGAGCAAAAGAACCACAAAGACGATTCAACTGCTTAAACGAACATGACAGTATTTAGGTTCTTATGTTTGTGATTCTTATTTTGCACTGATAACTCACTTTCTGTTGAAGTTTATTACATTATTAACTTTATGTCTGATCCTACTGAATGGTTTAAGTCATATACTGAATACATTGTCAACATTTGTTTTATTGTGCATTATGTTATTACATATTACAGTATGTTATTGGGCTTTCATTCTTTATTATACTCATTACGGTTCATTTGCTATGTAAACCCTGATTTAAACAGTACATCTGGACTGAATGAACATGGGACAGTTCATTCAGTCTGCCCAAGAGCAAATAAAGATCTAAAGACCTACACAGTATACACCATTACATCCATTACTGAATTATCTGTATTCATCACAATTAGTGAGTTAGAAATCACATTATACAAATTCCACAAAACCAATGTAGCTTCTTTCAGTCCTATTTTGTTGCCACAACAAAGCAGATTAATCAGCATCCGGATGAGTGAAAAGTTTTAGATGCTGAAAGATTTCACCCTAAGGGCAAATCAACTGATGATGATTGTTGTACAAATAGGATATGCAGGGATTCGCCTCTCACCGCAGAATTATGACTAAGTGTAATGAATCTCTGCTGGCTTCTGTCAGCCCTCCCAATTACATGGTCTGTGCCTCTGTGGTTAGCTTTATGTCAATAGTTATTTTACCTGAATGGGAAGAGGCTTGCACTGTACTTGCAGGTGACTGCACATGTGTGTGGCACACAGAGTGTAGCGGTGTGTGTCTATGTGTGTGTATGCCCGCACTTGTGTGCACATAACTGTGTGTATTTATACTGTATATCACTTTCTACACAGGGCCCGCCAGGTCTTGCTGGTACAAAAGGAGAAAAGGTAAATTTCCTGTTAAAGTCTCTCACAGTCTCTGTTTTACATAACCCACTGGATAACCTGGAGGAATGACACTGTTTGGAGTCGCTGGTGCCCTTTAGTGACAGTTAGACTTTCTTAACTAATCTGACATCTACTGGGACCAAGGATGTCCACAGGAAAATTACTCATATGGGTAATTTTCAAGGGAGCTCAGTGAGTCCACTTTATTTCACCAAGTGTGTCCATTTTAGAAATTTTGCATCACTTTATCTAACAACAAAAAAAAAACTGGGAAATAAATTTGGTGTCAACAAAGGGTTTCTTAAATTACTTTGAAGTGTTTTCATAGAAATGGAGTTCATGCTTGGGAATCAGACAGTTACTGGATTACTGAGGCTGACATTATTATCCATTGTAGAGTTATATACATCTGATAAAGATATATCAACTAATATTTTTTGTAAACATATAACACATAAGCTCAGGTCAGCCAGTTATATTGGCTTCGGTGATGCGTTGTCAACCAGGCCAATATTGCTTGCTCAATCGAGTAAGCAGTTTTAAATCATACATTGTTTACATCCACGTTTGCTCGATAGCTTGCTTTTTGTTTGTTTGCATATTTGTTACTGCCACCAATTGTCTGTAAGGTTCATACCATGAAATCAACAGCAGGGTTGTGTATTGTATCGCTGATGCAAACAATACAAACAAAACAGAAACCGACTTGGAAAGCATTGGTCCCTATTACAAAAACTCCATCAGGTAGTTTTTATGTTAGCATTGTGGCATAGAGGTAATTGTCTGGCTTTTTTTTTCCACTGTATTTCAATTTTACCAGGGTGAACAAGGACTCCAAGGAGATAATGGGCTGGATGGAGCTCCTGGAGCCCCAGGACTGCCTGGAGAGCCTGGTCGGGATGGACTAATGGGCTTGAAGGGAGAGAAGGTACAGACCATCTTTGCTTTCATTTGCATCTTGTCTCTGTTTTTTTTTTAATTAGTGGCAGTGTAAAAAGTAGCAATCATGTTTGCTGCACAATCCTAATCCCTTTCCAGAGACCATATCTGATAGAAGTCTAGTTGGGTCCATCCACTGCGGAGGCCTAAATTCAGGTGATACCTTAGATACCACTGGTCACACGTTTGGACCAATGATGGTTTCCAGTGGTTAAAAATGAACACTCGCTGGCTAAATGGGAGTTAAATTGTTCCAAAATGTGTTTTATTTTGCCAGGGTGATGCCTGTACCAGCTGTCCTTCTCTGGGCACTACAGTGGGTGATGGTGTAGCTGTTCCAGGCCTCAAAGGAGAGAGAGGAGACCCTGGTCCCCCAGGAGAAGGGAAGCCTGGCAAAAATGTGAGGAGAATTGTGTATTTATTTATTTATTCATTTACTTCTGGCTCTCTATACTTTGAGAGTTGCTGATGATCATGTCAATTTTTTTCCCAGGGAAAACCAGGCTTACCAGGTGTGCAGGGGCCTGCTGGTCCCAAAGGAAGCAAGGTATGAATGTCCATCTATTATATTATCATGTTTATAAATACCTGTGGAGGACTGTGTCTATTCATGTCTCAGTGTTAGATTCTAATTTGTTGTGTGCCCCCTGTAGGGAGATGCTGGAGTTGCAGGAGTTGGCCTTCCAGGACCTCAAGTAAGGCTGACATGTCTTTAAAAAAACACATCTGGGTCAATAAAGGAGTTGAAATGCTGACTGTTTATGCAGCTCTGGCATAGACAAAAGACACACAGCTCCTTGATGGATGCAGCCCAGCTGTGATCTCACTAATGAACACCATATTCTCCTATGATATCAGTTTTCCTGCCTCCCAGATCTAACAATAAAGTCACAAGGCTGTAAATAACCATCCAAAAGTAATCCTCTCTCAGATCCTTTGATTCACCCTGGAATCTTGACTTGGGGGAACCACTCCTTCTTTGCTAGTCCACTGTAAAACATCCTCACTGCAAACTCCACTCTTTGTTTCCTCCCCAAACCATCTAAACCTCCTTTTTTGTTTTGTCTTTTTCATTCATGTCATAGGGTGAAGAGGGACCAAGAGGGCTGCCAGGACTTGCTGTAAGTTTAACTCATATTTCCAAAGTCCTACAGTGTAACACTACTTATTTGTAATTTGGTCTAAATTTGTGTTTTGTACAGGGACCTCCTGGAGCCAGAGGATCGCCTGGCCCTATTGGCCCTGCAGGAGAAAAGGTAGCATAAAATGGAGTTGTGGAAAATCAGCCTATGGTTGCAATATGCAATCTAATGAACCCCCTTTCTGTTTGATGCAGTGAAACTTTCAGACTTACACAGTAGGTGTTTCTTGTTCATAGGGCTCAAGAGGAGGTGTCGGGCTTCCAGGGCCACAGGGGCCAATGGGCATTGGAGTAGCAGGGCCCCCAGTAGGACATAAATGCATCTTTTTGCATGTGCAAATGATGTCATGCTCTTACACTGTCAAACACTTTCCTATTTACTCTTTGACCCACAGGGTAAAGATGGAGCCCCTGGCTCTAAAGGACTACCAGGAGCTGATGGCAGACCTGTGAGTTGTCTTGTTCCTTTATTGTCTAAAGTGTGTATTCCATTTGCATGTTTTCGTACAAGTGCATCGGCAGTTTAAGGAGATGTTAGAGAAATTTAAGTAGCAAACTTGAGTTGTTGCCTCTGTGTTAGTGTCAGTTCAGAGTTTTAATTTTCTTTGAGCTTCTTTGTCTTTGACTTAGGCATCATTTGTAACCAAGGATGTCTGCCTCAATCCATAATAGAGGCAATGTCTACTCCCATCTCATTCTCTGTCCCCTGATCTACACTCATCTCATTGCCCTGTGGGCTTTCTTCTGGAACAACAAAGCAAGAGTAACTAGGTGTTTGTGTGTGTGTGTGTGTGTGTGTGTGTGTGTGTGTGTGTGTGTGTGTGTGTGTGTGTGTGTGTGTGTGTGTGTGTGTGTGTGTGTGTGTGTGTGTGTGTGTGTGTGTGTGTGTGTGTGTGTGTGTGTGTGTGTGTGTGTGTGTGTGCGCATTTGTGCTGTCTCTTCTCTTGCAGGGACTTGACGGAGCTAAGGGGGACAAGGTAAGTCTACCGTTTTGTTTGGATGAAGGAATCTGGAGGGGGTTGAATATAAGGGGGTGGAACAGATGGTAATCACAAGAGATGGTTAACAGCCCCTCCTTCGCCTCACGCACACACACACACGTGCTGGCACACAGATGCACACACCGGCCTCGGGGTACAGATAGAGTAGCAACGGAGGTGACAAGTGTACTGTTGCTGGCAGACAAGAGGAGTTTCAGGGCCTTAAGAGAGAGTGTGTGTGAGACTATTAATTACCGCATTCATCAGAGCCACCAGTCCAGACTGTCAATGAGAGGGTGGGAGAGATGAAGAAGTGGTGGAGGCAGTGCTTAAGGGTCGGGAGGGGTGTATGATGTGGGACAGGAGCCTTTGTGAAGGCTGAGTTAAAAGGAAGAATAAAGTTTAAAAAAAGAAAGAAGTTGAGAAAATGAGCAAAATAGGCAACAATTAGAGAACCTTCGGAGCTCCGGGTATTCTGGGAGAGCTCATATATACTGTAAAAACCCGATTTGCATGTTAGAGGAAAGCAGTGAGAGCAGGTGTGTAATTGTAGATATTATGTGGGCTCCTCTTGTTACAGGTTTTAAATGAATTACACCTTTTTTTTGCATCATAGTACCATACATTCATTGTTTTCTTGCTCTACATTGAGGCTTCAGGGACAATTTCATGTAATTCAGCGCATGATGTTCATAAAGTGCTATAAAAGACATTCACAGCATTCCACCCCCGCAGTTACGATGGTCTTTTTGATGGATAAGATTTCAAGGTTTCGCGCAACTGAACAAAAGAGTCCTGAAAGCTAAGATTTCTGACTTTCTTATAGTGCCAAGAGTAGTTTTAATGTTGAATGAGGACTCAGTTTTGCAGCCTTTGCTTAAAATTGTGCAAAGAGTTTCGTGTTAGCTTTTTTATGGGTCTTTTCTTTGATGTATATTTCAGGGTGAACCTGGAGAGTGCAACTGCATAATGCCAGTGCACCCGAACATAGGCGGGCCTGTGAGTACACACTTGGACACATACACACTGGAAAAAAAAATATGTAAACATACAGTTGGTTTAATCTACAGAACTGTTGCCTCACAGCAGTGGTCTGAATACAAATTGATTTTTTTAATTGCAACTCAAGGTTTTATTATGACTCCCCACCCCAGGAGGCATATTGTGAAAAACTTATGCTTATACTTGGTTATTTCCCCTCTGCATCTCTCTGTGTTTTGACATTTCTTTTATTATTCTTAACTTCACACTGTGCACCTTCTGTGTATTCTGTTCGTGAAAGAATCGGCGCTGCTCTGATTTTGACTGCTTTTGCCTTCCAGGGAGCTCCAGGAACTCCAGGAACTCCAATGAACATGTGGCAGCCCGGGCCTCAGGTCTGATCTGTCAGCCACCAGTCCTGCCTGATAACTCAGGCTTTGTTTGAAAGCTTTATTTATCACCTTACCTTGCAAAGTTTGTTTTAAAAAAATCACAGAGCTCTTCATTTGTGTGGTGCCATTTGTGATCATGTGTTTGTATGTTTCAGGGCCCACCAGGACCTCCTGGCCCCCCTGGCCCACCTGGGCCTCAGGGTGTTACTGGAATCCAAGGGCCTCAGGTAACAGAAAGAAGTTAGTGGGATGGTGGGCGGGGGGGTGGGGGCTCTCTTCAGTTCAATTCAGCAGCTGGTCCATCAGCCTGAATTGAACACGCTACTTATGAAACAGGCTTCCAGCTTGGGCATCTGGGGTACATGAACAAGGCTTTGACATGCTTTGCATCTTCAGGGGTCCATGACATGCATGTAGGAAATGGACTGACATTCTATACAATGTGTGTGCACAGGAGCTGATTTTAAAGTAGGCAAAGATAATTAGGATCAAATGAAAAAAATGCACTAACTAATTTGGTGCTTCAAGCTTTAACCCACGTGGGAAGCAACTGAGCAAGCTTCAGGAATGTCTGTGAAGACATGAACAGTTATTTGGAGGTCTGGTTTTAAATTTGAAAGTTTAAAAAAATTGATGCATTGTTTTATCCAAGGTACATGTTTGATGAATCTGTGAAGTTTGTAGTGCAAGCAGACCTTCAAATAAAGTGTTGCTCTGCTACAGGAGTCAAAGGAGTAAGAAAGACTATATGTGGTGATGGTAACTAAACGGAAGAGGTCATGTCTTTGACAAGGGGGCATTTGTAATATTTGCTGAATGCAAAATAGTATTGAATGCAAATATTTTGGATTTTTTTGTATTTATATTTCTAAATACAATCAGATTTAGAGATTTTTAAAGTTTCATAAGACATGGCAGGAGAGGGTACAGATTTGACCATTTTGACCCTGACGCTTTGACTCTGCCTTGAGCATTGGTGGAGATGGGAGTGGCTAGCCCTTGATTGGCAACAGAGAAGTTCAACCTCAGTTCCTTCTTTCAGGGCATCCCCGGAAACGACGGGCTACCGGGGAAACCGGGTTTGCCTGGATACAGCGTAAGTAAAATTAGAGAGAAAAGGAGGAGAGGCGGCTCTTATCTACTGATTGGGGCCTGATCTGGGGCCTCATGTAGAAATGATGCAAAAGCTGAAACTGTTATTTATTCAAGAAAAAAAACGGAAAAAAAACGAAGGTCCTGTTCTTCCATGCGTATTTGATTTGAGAAATTTAAGGTCAGATATTATTCATTTAAAGGAACAAATTAAGCAAAACAAAGATATAATTTGTTACAAAATTTGTCACGTTATTTTACTTTGTAAATCTGATCACAGTTCCATTTAATAAAAATTATAGTTGTGTTAACTTTTTCTGATTTTAAAATGATTTTATTTTATCATTGTTTCTTTACACACCCCCATGCCTCAAAAATGAGAATAGTTAACTCTGCTAAATAATACATATTGAGCAGAGGTGCTGCTCTTGTGCCGTTAAATGAGGCTGCCGATGTGAGACTTCGGACAGAGTAAGTTTGGTTTGTGTTGCCCAACATCAAAAAAGGGTATGTTCATATTTATTCATGGATAACTGGGGGAGTGGACATAAGGCTGGTGCTTATGCCTGCATATTTCATGATGACTGAGATCTATAACATGAAACATGCAGGAATGCAGGAAACACAACATATGTATATTTAGAGTTTTACCCTGCTCTCTGGGGGGTCTGGCCTCAGATCTGTTAGTTACCTCAGAAAGTCTTATATGTTCTCACAGACAAAGTTAGTTTTAGCGACAGAAGGTTCAAGGACAACATCAAAGTACAGAAATGAGGAATGTGGTGAAGCTATCTGTGGACTCTGACTGTATATGGTGTCAGTTTTGCTTCTTTCAAGTCTAATGTTGGCTTAATTTCATTAAGGGAACATCAATGCTGATCTCTAGCCAGCACTCAAGGGGAGCTTCACCTTCAACACAAGAATTTAAGTAGCAGATTAATGGAGGAAAGGCTGGTACTGAAAATTCAGTGAAGGAGTGGGACAGATTTGAGCCTTAACCTACAGAAACTCCCTGCAGAAAAGTGTCTGTTGATTCCATATGTTGTAAAGCAGTATCTCTATTGTTGAAGTGATTACAGAGAGTTGCACATACAAACAGCCATGATCTGTATATGTAAATACATCCAAGCATCATAGTTGAAAGGAAGACGTTTGGCTGAAGTGGAAAAGTTGGCGCCCAGTTCTGTCCACACACCACCTACACAGACATATCCAGACCTGGTCTGACCACAGTGCTGGCAGATAAACCCATCAGCGCCTCTTTTTCTTTCATGGTGTTGTCACTCAACGTAGCTCTCATGACCCTGAAAGCCCGCTTTGTCTTTTAAACAGCGTTTGCTCTGAAAACTTACAAAGTTAGCAGTTTGCAGATCTGTTTAGAGAGTGGCAGAAGCGAACATTGCAAGGTGACATATAATTATAGGGAACCTTCTTCTGAGCAAGTCTATTAATGCACAAGGCCTTGCTCTAGCCCGTATAACAGCCAATAGCAGGCAGCATAAAATAGCCTTTCTAGCTAATGGCTCCAGTTTGAACAATGTCAAATGGGTTTGTAATGACTTTGAAACCAGGCCAGGTGCTATTGACAGACTCTCTCAGTGGAAAGGGTCCCACTGCTTTGATAGGGAGCAGACTGCCTTTCACAGTAAATGTGATTGGGCGCATGGAGTGAGTGGTTTTATTTCAGAACATACTATAAATAGATAATATAGCTCCATTGTGGCAATTGTCCTTTTTTTTTTCATATCCACTGTATGTGTTTTTGCTTGTGTGTATGTGCTGTATGTGTAGACAGACAGCACATACACGTTGATTTTGCAAAACATCCAATTCTTATTGTCAAAAGTGAAATGACTCTGAAACTGAATGATAATCATAAAGTTCTTTAATTAATATTAACTGAATTTTCATTTTCTTGCCCCCTTTTGTAGTACCCCACTGGACCACAACAGCTGCCTCAAGACTCTACTGGTGGAGACGCTGATGTAAGTTCATCAGTAAAATGACGCATTTTGGGGCAAGAGGTTTATGTTCAGTAGCTTTTTGTGCTTTTACTTTGCCAGTCTTTGGGATGAAAACTGGCCAGCTTGTTTGTCCATCTATATGTGTTTCTATCAGTGTGTGCGTGTGTGTGTTCTGTATCACAGGAAGACTGTGATGGGGGCTGTTCCCAAGGGTTGCCAGGGGTGCCAGGCCTGGCTGGTGCCAAGGGTGAAAAAGGAGATCAGGGCAAGCCTGGGGTAAACCTCCAGGACAGCTGTGACAGGGTGAGACTTGAAGGGACTGGGAGCTTCTTGTCCAAAACATTTTCAGCTTCACTATATGATTCTCCAGCTCCTGAATCATATGAAATGTCACTAATAGTACAGTCACTGTGTTTGTTGTTGTGCTTTGATGAATGCACAATGACAATCCCTCATTTTGCATTGTTTATGAGTTTGCATGGCTTGATGTGAGAAGTCAGCCTGACTTAACATGGTGCCAGCGGTGAAGCATTACTTTGATAACTTATTCTCTTGTCTGTTTGCAGTGTTTGGAGAGACTGCAGAGGGAGCAGGCGACGGAGGCAGTGGTCAGCTGAGATCAGTGTCATATTCTGTAGACACAGACACATACATGCTGTACATATACGCAATCATGGAGAAGTGCATGCACATTTCCCGTTACTTTATTTCTTTGCCTCATAGGGTGACCGATCCTGCACAGGAGCACCTGGAACTCCAGGAATGCCTGGATTACCAGGAATCAAAGGAGAGCCAGTGAGTGTGTTTTTGTGTTTTCTCCTGGACATGCTTTTAATTTGTTATGTGAGTGTGTGTGTGTGTGTGTGTGTGTGTGTGTGTGTGTGTGTGTGTGTGTGTGTGTGTGTGTGTGTGTGTGTGTGTGTGTGTGTGTGTGTGTGTGTGTGTGTGTGTGTGACTGTGTGACTGTGTGACTGTGTGTCTGCCTTTGGACAATTCTGCTTACCCAAAAAACAACTACGACGCAGACTTCAGGATCACCTGTCTTTCTCTGTCTTCACTACAGGGTACACCAGGAGAGAGAGGCCAAGCTGGAATACCAGGAAACATGGCAAGGCTTTATCTAAACTTCAAGTTCTCCCAGACAGCTAAACTTTAACTTCCATGGAGCTTATTTACAACAGAGAGAATATTTTGCCACAGTTTAATTGGAGAGATATATTACTGGAAAGCTGTAATGTGGACTCCTATCCTGAAATTCTCATCTACTGTGTGGACCTTGAAAACTATTACCAATGAAAAATGTTTGAGCTCTACAGTATAAAGTGCATCCTAGTCACGGCCTTACATTAGTTGGGCGTTAATTCTGTGAAGTAAAGGATTTGATTATTTGAAGATTTTAGGATAGCACCATATGAATTGACTTGAGAGGAGCATGCATTTCCCTGAGTTCACAGAGCCCCCTGCTGGTCTCAGTTAAAAGGTCACACAAAGTGGCCCAGCACACTCGTCTTTTCAATACTGATCGACACCAACACGTACAAGCGTTCTTGCCATGCTTAGTGCAGTGTTCACTTATTTTGAACAAGTTGAAACCTGTTTTAACTAGAGGGCTAAACTGATTTTTTTTAATGTTTGTTTATCTTGTCTCAGGTGTTTTTAAGTGTTCCTTTCACTGTTTTCTGTCCACAGGGACCTCCTGGTTTCCCAGGTCCTCAGGGCCCATCTGGTTTACCTGTAAGTTTCATTCACACTCAACTTCATTTTCACTTTTTTTCCTTCTCTTCTTCTATTATAAAAGGTAATGGAAGAGCTGCTACTGCATTAATACATTAGTGAAAAAAATGTATTTTCAAAGTACAAGCACTGTTTCTGCCAAAAAATCTCCCCATGTAGGTAATATATTATTGTAGGTGACATTATTTGATTGCTGTTACAGATGCATCAGTGTCTAAGTAGCATTTTACTGTTGTAGCTGGTCATAGTGGAGCTACTTTGAACTACTTTGACACAGTGAGGCACTTCAGTCCAGCGAAGGGTCAGAAGATAAATCTGAGGGGTCATAAGATGATTAATTTGTCAGGAGAGAAGAAAAAAACCAAAGCTCTACTCCACTAATTTGTATTCACTTTAGCTACTTTAGCTAGACCTTTCTGTAATTTTGCTTTTCTATAAAACATTGTATAATTTGACCTCTTTAGACTTCAAAGTTTTATTTAAATGGAGCAATCTCAGAGGTAGATTTTAGAGAGTAACCACAAACAGCTTCTGTACATCTGAAATGTGACAAGAGGCCCCAATTAAACATTTCTTTTTATAAGAGGTCACAAGCCAAAAAGGTTGGGGCCCACTGGTTTAATTTTTAACAAGGCGTTGCATCTTATGTTAATTCTTAATCTGGAAGTGGTAACTATGGCTGTCAAATAAATATAATGTAATAAAAGTAAATTGTAATACCCTGAAAACTAGTGGCAGTATAAAGCTGCATAAAATGGAAACACTCAAGCTAAGTAAATGTACTTGGTTACTTTCCACCTCTGCATTTAATGTATTTATATTGTCTGTGCTTTTTGGCTTTGTGACTCAAATACGGATCATCTCATTTTTAAATCAAGCAGCCCTTGATTATTCCTTCCTTGCCATCCCTCCATCCTCCTTTCCTCTCTGCATGGCTCTTTAATGAAAGTTATTTCAGATGAGGAAATGATTTGGTTGTCTCTTTCTCCAGTTGTTCAATTACTCCCTTGTCCAAGTGATGGAGAGCGGGACTGCTGTGCAGACAGAGCCCTCCCCCTCTCTCCCTTCTCACACAGATTTATTGTTTTAGGAGAATAGAGATGCTAAATGGACGAGAGCCGTGCGAGCGCTGCATGGAATCCATTTGCAGACTAGTAGCACTTTATAGCAGGTGTTAGCTTCTGCTGGGTGCAGCGGTGTGTCTGTTTGTACTGTTTGTGAGAGGGAGGGGGAGAAGTGTGACCCTGCTGCTGAATATATTACTCATATTCAGCATTGTGAAGCTACACACAATGATCAGCTGCTTAATTAGTTTCTCCTCAGTATGACCAATTAGTAATTAGCGTCTCTAAATTACAGCCTTCAGTAATCACTCTTATAAAAGCAATAATTCTACTAAATCTCAGATCTCACTGTGATATTATTTCTAGTTTCATTTATTGATTATAAAGGAACAATTCACATTCGCTTGTTTCCAGCAGCTCCCACCATTTCAAAGTAATAATAATCATGAGTGTAACTTCAGTTTCCTCTGACATGCTTTTATTTTCTCATTTTTCAAAACTTCTCTCCTTTCTATTCACCCAGCACTCATCTGTCTTCCGCTTGCAGCTGGTGTTGCTAGGCGACAGATCAGACTCGCACGTGCACATTAATATTTACATCAAATTAACAGACTGAAATATGGGTTTTCAGTACATCATGAGACCATTCTGTGGCAACTGTATGCATCGCATAAGTAAAGGCAGTTTTTTGTTGCTTAGTAACACCAATACACTGCTTGTTTTTCTTTTCTTTTTTTTTTGGTTGTTTGATGAAGGAGCTGGGTCTTAAAGAGATAAATTACTTAATCATGTCTGCAGTTTTGTTAAGATGTGCACCTGAATCTACAGCGGGATAAGGGAGGAAGGGGAGCGCCATTCGGAAATCAGTATCCTTTTTCAAAATGAAAACAAATTGGACTGAGAAGGCGGTGTTCAGCCTGTGGATATCACCATTGTAAAGCTAAATCACCATCCTGAAGCCTCACAGAGGTGTAGAGCAAAGGGACAAAATCAAATCTAGGCATTCCCCAAGGGAGATGGTCTGAGCCAGTTAGCTGTTTCGTTTCTTTCATATTGACTTGCCTTGTCCTTGGTTCTTTTCTACCGTGGGGGTGTGGGACGGGGGCTCTCTTCCTGTCATACATATCACGGCCTGTCCTTCATTTTCTAATCATTGCTCACTCCCACCATTCTCAGGGTCAGCAGGGTGAGCGAGGGTTGCCCGGCCTCTCAGGATTGAAGGGCGAGCAGGTAACTATCTGCCAGTCAATTTCCTTGAATTTATAAGACGAAGAAAAATAATTGCTTTCCTTGTTTGATTGATTGTATGATCTTTACCTCAGGGCCCTCCGGGGACACCAGGCTACCCAGGAACCATGGGACCGCCTGGACTGCCTGTAGGTTACTCTTGACGCCTCATTATAACTATGAGATTGACAACAAACTTACAGCTTTAATGGATGAATAGATTGTTACATTGATTGGTTGCCTGTTTTATTTGCCAGGGACTGAAGGGTGAGCGTGGGAGTCCAGGAAGCAGTGGTCAGAAAGGAGAATCAGTAAGCCACTGCACCAACACTGTTAAGTAATACACAGTGAATCTGTAGCTTGTGTTATACATTACTGGCTAACATTTCCTTCCTTTCTGCAGGGTCCTCCTGGTAACCCTGGGTATCAAGGACAGGCTGGCTCACCGGTCAGTGTGTCGTAAATTCTGTTCGCCAATATTTAGAGTCTGGCTTCTTCATTTATCATTTTAAAGTTTAATAACTGCTTCCTAATTTGAGCCAATCTGTGTCTGTAGGGCATCAAAGGAGACACAGGACCTGCAGGGGCTGCTGGTCCCAAAGGGGAACAGGTACATGTAACACGTTGTATATACACATAATAGAAAAGTGTGACTATTAGAAGCAATAGTATAGTTATATGTTCCTCCTTTTATTTCAAGGGTTTCCAAGGACAACCAGGCTTCCCAGGACCACCCGTATGTAAAAGCTTTAGCTTCTCTGTTGCAAATTGCACTTTTGGAATGTGAGCGTGGACTTTGTATATCACTGTGTATGTATTTTTAGGGTCCAACTGGTCCTCCTGGCAAAACTGGAAGGGAAGGGCTCCCTGGGCTGAAAGGTGAAAAAGTGAGTACAAAACACACCTTTAGCTGTTTCTGATTTTCTTTGCATCCAAAAATAATTAGAATAATAATAATATAAATAATAATTTATTATAATGAAAATTTCTACTTTCAAAGGGCAATGATGGTGCTCAAGGGCCTCAGGGACCAACTGGACCCCCAGGCTCACCAGGCTCCCCAGGGTTGATGGTACATGTATTTTGTTATTATATTATCCACATTTGACCTATTTCATCATATGTTTAAACTGTATTCTGTTAATTGTCCTCACCTGTGCTCTGTTTTTGCATTGAAAGGGCCCCCCTGGCATTGAGGGAATTGATGGGAAAGATGGTAAACCAGGACTGCGGGTAAGTCGTGCACATGCATCATATGTATAGCAGAATATCCAAACACACAATGTAGTAAAGCTATTCACAGTATAGTAAAAGACATGCATGTAATAGTTGAACTTTGACACTGGCTATTTTTTGTTTTCAGGGAGAACCAGGCCCTCCAGGCCCTGCAGGACTAAGAGGAATTCCAGTGAGTATTACCTCTAACATCAACATGACCCAGTTTGACTCTCTATCCGTCCAGGGCAGAAAATAACATGAATTAGGCATGAGAAATAAACTGTACTGAAGGCCAAATGGTATTCAAATTAGCTCTTAAACAATGTACAAAAAAATGCATGTTTCTATGAATAATTATTAATCTCCTTTCATCTTGGTTGATTTAGTATCTACTGTGAGCATGCATTACAGTAGATCTTCACAGTCACACAGCTGCATAAAATGACCAAATAATTTATAATAATTTATTTTTTCAGAAGTCTACTCTGTTTCTTCAGTCATATGTACTGATTCAGTCATATGTACTGATTATGTGTACACAAGCCCCAAAACTGATTAGCCACACTCTTTAGCCCTGCTAGCTTCATGGCTCTTATGTCAGTCAGTGACCCACTTTGGTCCAGACTGAAATATCTCAACAATTGTTATTGGACTAATTGCTGTTAAATTATGTACAGACATTCGTACTCTCCAGAGGATTAATCCCGATTACTGTGATGATCCCCTGACATTTCCTCTGGCGCCATCATTGAGGTTTTTGGTATTTAGTGAAAAGGTCTCAACGGCTGTTGGATGGATGGTCATGACATTTGGTATAGATATCCTCAGACCTTAGACAATGAATCTTAATCACTTTGGTGATTCCCCTCAACTCTTCCTCTAGTGAGTTTAAGAGAATACTGTAAATTCCTCGATGGATTGGCCCAAAAATCTGTCTCAACAACTACTCGCTGGACTGCCAAAAAAAATTGGATTCATTGATATTCCCTTCAGGATGAATTCTGACTGATCACTTAACTTTCCATCTAGCAACATTATCAGTTAAAATTTTCATTATCTGACCAAATCTGATTTGTGGCCAACTGTTGTTTCTTTAGTGCTTATTAAAAACTAAGATATGTTAGCATTTAACTCAAAGCCAGAGCAAGGGTGTAAACCCCTGTTACAACATGGAATCCTGATAAATGTAGATGTTTATAAATGTAGATGTTGTGTTCATCCGAGCATTCACATCAGGAGTGCCCTCATCATTTTTAGTAGCTTATTTTGGTAGATACAGTCTTGCAGGCATTGCCATTGCCATGGCTCACCTTCAGATTCACAAACATCAAAACTAGTATGCAATTCAGATTGCATGACTAAACCTTTATCACTGAAAGCCTATCTAAAGCTCTTGATATGGTGCCTTTCACGTGTGTGTTCTTGACCTTTGTATAGTTTCACCAACAGTATCCCTATAGCTGATGATATTTCACTCACCTCACCTGTGTTGGCACAGAATGTGCAATCATTACTGAGTCTCGTTAACGTCTCTGGTGATGTGACCCTATATGAAAACTTCTAAGCTTCTTGTCTACTTCAAAAATCTTTCTGACTCTCTGTCTTGTATGTAGACATGGCAGAGATGGCGATATTCACACACACACAGTGAAGAAAGGAGTAGCTGCCTCTTTCCATCCCTCCATTTCCTTTTTATTTCTCTCTCTTGCGCTCTGTATCTCAGTTTGTGTTCTACCCAAGAGCAGGTGTTCAGGATTTCAAAGACACGTCTGCCTGTTCTTTGGCAGCCTCAACTTTGTGAATTTTGATACTGTACCAATCTCATGCTCTTTGATGTGTCTCCTCAGGGATTCAAAGGGAAAACTGGCCATGTTGGCTTCCCTGGACAGAAGGTTAGCCAACATCTCATTGCTTTACCATCACACTATGTCTGCCTGTTTGTCTACTTACTGTTGCTTGTTCATTAAGCCAAGCTGTTATATCAAGATGATAATGAAAACTGTCATCACACACAAGTCCGGGTTTTATTACTGTGCTGCCTCGTTGATTTGGGTCTCCACTAGTAGAGTAAAGCATACCATTCATGCTCCCTTTATTGCCTTTTCATTACTTTCTCATCCTTTCAGGGTGATGCTGGACCCACAGGTCCACCTGGACCACCAGGCAGACCGGGACATGAGGTGAGTATATTTGTCTTCTGTAATTTTCTTTCCTCATCAATTTAGATAAACATTTAAAAACAACCTGATAATACTGAAACTGATAACTATATACTATATATACTATATATACTGTATATACTGTATATCACAGTCAGTGTAACCCTGGAGATCTCTAAAGGCCAATATGTGACCTTTCCAGGGTGATCCCGGTACCCCCGGAGCTCTGGGACGACCTGGACCCCCAGGCCACGTTGTAAGTTCACTGCCCTTTTAACCTTAGGCAGCACATTTCTGATTTGATGATAACTTCATTTACAACTGTGTCACACTTAAATCACGTGTGTGTTTACTTTCCCCATCAGGGTTCTACAGGTCCAGCTGGACCTCCAGGACCTCCTGGTCCATCAGGAGTGGTAAGAGAAATGCTGTAAAACAAGACCTGGATGATTGAATTAGATGAATTGAATCTTTAACTATCCTAAGAGGAAAATGGGTTGTGTCAGCAGCTGTGAGTGCGAGGGACCACACATAATATATATTATAAATATATGAGTATCAAAATGATGTGCTGTATATCATTGGTGTGTGTGTGAAACACAACATATTTAAAATTCTGTCCTGCTGCCAAGTGCAAACAATAGAAGAGGATCTAAATTCTATATCTTTTATCCCTCACTTTCCAGGGTATAAAGGGAGATAAGGGTCAGGTTGGTGAGAGGGGTCTCCCAGGGATGGTAGGAGCGCCAGGACCACCTGGGCACCCAGGGGCCATGGTTAGTACCTCTCAAAATGTGTCTGCTTCCAAAATTGTCCCCTGAAAACAACTTAAATTTAATTGAATATCATCCAAGCTGCTAGTACGCCAATACATCTCACTTAACCTTTTTTTCCTCCTGCTTTGACTTTGTCTTTTAGGGAGAGCCAGGCAGTGATGGCGCGCCTGGTAAAGATGTGAGTAATGTCTGGGTGTGGTGTTTGTACCCATTAAAGGCTAATGGAAGAGATCGATGTGGCGATGTGTGTATTTCATCCCCTGATGGATATTTCTTTCTTTGTTATGACAGGGAACGGCAGGCTTACCAGGGGACGGCGGGCAGCCAGGTCAAAAGGTAAGAGCTGACTCAACGTTGTACGGTACGTTATATGTGTGTGTCTGTGTGTGCGCCGACAAGCCGAGCATCAACCAACCATTACCTCTACAGACCATCTGAGTGCCTCAAGATGCCCCCTTTTTCTCTCGTTTTTAGCTAAGGGAGTCTGAGGTCGGCACACCGTGGTGCTGAACACACTCGCTCCCTCCATTTCTGCCCACTCAGCATCCGAACTCAACACAGTCATCAGTTCACTAACCCCCCGACCCTCCCACCGACACCCTCTATCCTCCTCACTTCACTTCACCCCTCTCCAAACTGGCAGTCAGCCTCCCGTTAGCCCTCCGTGGCTACAGAGGCTGTTGGATCTCTCCTTAGACACAGGCTTACAGGACTGTAGGTGGATACAGTGATAAAGTTATTCTTCTGCCTCTGGGATAATGCTATTAAGCATGAGGGGAGATGCTAGATGAGGCTATTTGTCACGCTGACAGGACGGCATTGTCAGGGTTTTAGCTGCACAGAAGAGGAGAGCAGAGGAGAAAGACAAGAACGGACTCCTCTATTCTTCTCCCTCCTCTCTATTCCAAGAGCCGCTTGTCTGTCGGTGACGTGTAAACATTAGACGTCCATTATGGGCTGCTTTGTCCTCAATAAATCACTGTCGCTAATGTAGCGGCGCTGTTTTTTTTGAGTGTATTTACACTAACCTGAATGGTGGGGCTCTGTCTGTGATATAGATGTGACCAAAAGCTGTTTTGAAGGGTTTGCTTCTCCTATAAAATAGGCTTAATAACTTAATAACTTACTTATGCATTTCAAAATTAGCCATTGCTAAGTTAACCATCTCCTGGCTTCAGTATCTCAGGTCAAATACGCTTATTTCCCAAAATGTTGTACTGTTTCTTGAATGTGAGATCATCAAAGACACATCATTCCTGCAAAGCAAGTGCATGATCGTGAGTTTTAATAGTAAGAAGTGTCTTAATTCTAGAAATTAATGCAACTGGACACATATGGACAATGTGATAAATGGATATCCAAGAAGTTGTACAGTAGTAGAAGTAACATCACTGATTCTCTTTTATCCACTGCCATTACCTTGTGTGTGGTTGTCTCCCAGGGTGAGCCAGGGGCTCCAGGACAGAGGGGTCCTCCAGGGGAGCGAGGCAGACCTGGGCCTCCTGGCGGTGGGGCTTATCAGTCCAAGGATGCACAACCCATGATTGGCCCAGTCGGACCCAGAGGGGAGAGGGGAAGCCCGGGCTCAGCAGGGCCCCCCGGACTTCCTGGACCTCCAGGGTCCCCAGGAAATGATGTGAGATCCAGTTTTGTTACACTTCCAGCACAGAAGACTGATTTTTATTTTATTTTTAACTTTTAATCAGCTCAATCAGTGTAGTGGCCAGAGGTGCTCGCTGGCTCCATCTGCTCTTGTAAATAATGCATTTTCTAATTATCTACCCTGATTAATGTTTGCCGTTTTGTTTTCCTCTTTTCTTCTCTGTCCTTTCACAGGCTGTAGTCAATTATGATGATATCAAAAACTTCATCCGCCAGCAGGTCATCAAGATCTTTGATGGTGAGAACATGAGCTGGAGCTGTTGTGTAAATGTTTACTGTGCGTAATGCCACAATTTAAACACTAGAGCAATGTTTTTATCTTCAGATGCGTATCTCTCTTTCAAAGAGTTCTTTCAGTTTTCCTCTGGGACACCACAGCTTCAATTATTGTTTGTTATTCCATGTTTCCCCTCCCCAGAGAGAATGGCCTACTACATGTCACGCATGCAGATGCCGGTAGAGATGGTGGCATCCCCAGGTCGACCTGGGCCCCCAGGGAAAGACGGTGCTCCAGGTAATCCTGGGTTGCCGGGTGCACCTGGCCTCCCAGGACAGATTGGCAGACAAGGCCGACCAGGATCCCAAGGACCCCCAGGTGAACCTTTCACTCATAATAGCACGACAATGACTTATGTGTCATTCTTAACTTAGTGCAAACTGTTTGACTGTCATGTGATTAAGATGTGTGACTCTTTTTCTGTAGGACCACGAGGACCACATGGAGAAAAAGGAGAGAAGGGTGTCGGAGAAATGGGAGATGTAGGACCTCCAGGAGCACCAGGTAATGTACCCCACTGGTCCACTGAATCAGTAGGTAGTACGTACAGTGGCAGCCATTTGGTTTCAGCACATCATCAGTGATAAGGCACAGCCTTTAGCGAATTGCATTGTGTTCAGCAATTTTCAGTTTTTAAACATTCAGACATTTGAGCTGTAATTTCAGTCACAGTCAATCCTCTCCACTTTACATCTGCAACAACCACCTGTGTGTTATCCACAATGTTTTCAACATGCATACAAGCTGCACCTGATGCTATACCCTTAGTTGGGAATATTGGCTAATATTATATCACATAAATGATGCTAATTATTAAAAAAGTTTTTTTTGTTGTTGATTAGTTAATTGCCTGCATGATGAAAGTAATTCTTCATCTTTCTTAAACTGTCTTATTTTAAATTACCAGACTAGTAATCAACAAAATCAACATCTGAGATCCCTTTAATCAGCACAAAGTTTGGATAGCATTTCCTAATTTAGCAAATTAACATTTGCATTTTACATTGAGCAGTTTCTTTCTTTCAACCATGCTCGCATCAAATGATCAAAATAGGATTTTAATGTTTGTCAAATGTCAAACTTTTGGCATATTTCACCATGTGTATTAACAAAATTTATTTAGTTTTAGTGGAGTTCTTCTCATCCAACACAAAATCATCTTTGATTTAGCCTCTTCGTGGTGAAGAATAGTGGCACGCTTAGTACATTCCCTCTATTTCATTTATTCTTCCAGGTGTCCCAGGGCCTCCTGGATATGGTAAGATGGGACCTCCAGGTCCTGTTGGCCAGCAGGGCGTTCCTGGGATCCCAGGACCTCCTGGACAGCCTGGTACAAAGGGAAATGATGGCAGGTGTAATCCTGGGGACTGTATGAGCCATCAAGTAGATTACAGCCCCAAGGGCCCACCTGTCAAGGGCCCCTGGTAGAGGGCTAGAGGTGATGGAGGGGGGTGGGGGGGACTGAAGCGAAGAGACTACGTGAAAGCCAAAGACCATGACCAAAAGTTATTGAATTTGATCAAATAAGGAAGTGGCCATTGTTGTTGAGTTGTATAGATTTACCCACACAGATTTTTACTGTAGCTCTGAGCAAAAATCCACAGTTTCTCTCAAAGGGCCCCACTGGAACTGGGGTCTGCAAAGACACACCAGCAGCACGTTTTTATTGCATCTTTTTTTTTTTTTTTTTTTTTTTTGGTTCTCTATGAATGCCAATTCCTTGCTATATTACTGCCTCCTGTTTTCTCACTGTGTTTCACTCCTTTTGTACATTTTCAAACAACCCAGGGGAGGTGACAAGAATCAGAATCTGTATTTTCTTCTTTTTGATTAATTCTGGCCTCTTTTGTTTTTCCTTTTTTTTTCATTTGCTAAATCAGTAGAAGAGAATACATACAATTATTGTCGCACTTTGCTTCCACCTCTCATATCTTTGTTCCTTTGTCATCGAATCCCATTCAGAGTGCATCCCATGCATTTCTAATATTCTGTCTCAGTGCCTGAGGTGTGATACATATTTGAATTTGACTTGTAAGAGAATATCCCTAGAAATGTATCTCAGTTCTATAGAAATGGAAGTCAAAAACTTGCATTCATACCCTCTTTGATGGATTGACTGTTTTGTATATATTTATATTTATATATATAGTGGCTTTTGATACTTTTCAAAGGATTTGATAAAAGGCATACGCATGGCTAGCCACTTATTTTTCATAGTCAATGGTTATATGGTAACAAAAAAAATGCCAAAGGGATATTTTTCTAAGGTCTTTAAGCTTTCAAAATGGAATAAAGTGTTCAGTAAAAGACAAATTATTTATGGAGGAAAATTGCGTTTACATAAGAAAGCATATTGGCTTTTGTAATTATTTTTGCTAAAGTTCATTTTGTGTCATTTTAACTCCAGCCTTTTTTGGAGGTGCAGCCAGTTTAAAGCATCTCATCTCATTTTATATTCCAAAGTAGCTGTAATAGCCGTCTGTCTGCTTCACAAGGCACTTGTTTAAGAAAATATGAGCAATAATTGAGCCCATTCACTACAGGTACTGTAATGCAAGTGCAGCCACCAAGCCCCAAAAATCACAGGCAAGGAGAAAGAAAATGTTTGGAGAAGCATCACAAATGGCTTTTGTAGTGTTGTATTTTGGGTTCGCTATCTGTTATTTTTGTCACTTTTATATCTGGAGGTCTCTGGAGTTTTAAATCATCACCATCTCTCACCATCTCCATGGTTTAATTGGCACTTTAAACTATGAGCCGTGGTCAGACTTTTGTTTCTCACAAGCTAACCCATGGGAAATATTAAGCCTAAAATTGAATTAAATTGCCTTTTAAAGAGGCCATCATGTGGTTATCATTGTCAACCTGTGTTCTAACAAACACCATTCAAACGCTGTTGTTCATCCATGGATGGATTATGAGACAATGGGCCCCTGGGCACAGACATGTAAAATACCCCCCACCTCTCCTACAAAGGAGCACATCCAGAAGTTGTATGCTTCTTTGTAGTTGTTTTTGTCTCTTTGTAGTTGTTTTATATATTTTATGGCCATTTTGTTTCTTTATGGTTGTTTGATTAACTTTCTAACAAGAAATGTTAACTGTCACTTCAAACAGAGGCTCTGGCCCAAGGACCCACTGAGCTCTTCTGCCCTAAAGGGCCGTTCAGCAATCCATCACACAGATGGATTGCTGAACGGCCCTCATCAACTCTACCTGTGCATATGTTCCTTTACTGTCATTGTTGGAAAACTCGTGTGCCTTACTTATGTTGTTTTATGAAACATTTGAGAAAAAAAAATACATTTTGAAAGCAGAATTGTACATGTTGTTTTTCATCTCAGGAAATGTGCACATGTACAGTACATTTGAAGTTCTGCTTCATTAGCGCGGTGGAACTTTTGGCCTTGATACTGCAAGAAACGTTGACAAAAGCTGAGCATCTGCAGCTTTGGAAGCATGGGAGGGGAGTTTACTTACATGCATGAGTTGATACAATTTAAGATTTGGAATTGGAGAAAATGAAAAGGAGCTGAAAGAGGTGAGTCAGACTTTCCATTCCCCACATGATACAGAAGAACATTGGATTTTACAAAAGGTTCGTTTTTATTGGTTAGGGTTTACCCGAACAGCCAGAGAAAAAACCCTCTTTACAGATGATTATATAAAGAACAATAAATAGCTTTTGTTGATGAAAACAAATCAGTCATTAAAACACTGACACCCTGTGGAAAGTTGACAGTGGCATAGCAAGCACATTCGAACTAGTAACTGATTCGTTTTGAGGAAAAGTCGTTATTTCTGTAGGAAATTTTATTACTCACTGAATTCATTAACACAGGATTTTTGTTGGTGCATATCGTAACCCATTCCTTTTTCTCTACATAATAATCAACACACATTTACAAAGATTTACAGCACTGCATTGTGGGATATGGGACTCCCCATCGGGATATGCTGTTGCCAGGTAACAAGAGGAGGAGATAAAGCTAGTTGTTAGTTTCTAAAATGAGACTAGGGTAGAAAGCGGGGACGGGGGGGGTACAATGTACACTTGAGGTAAATCAGGGACTTCACGCAAGCTGACAAATGAAAATACTACATTTTACAATACAGTACTGAGTGAAATTAGGCTGCAATCATTTATTGGTCCTTTTTGTACACTTAAGGCATTGGGTGTGATGTTGCGAGACAGACGGCATTTAAACTTCAAAATACTCTCGAACAAAATATTGCATATATAAAACTGTTTAAAGTGACCTCGGTGTAAAAGAGAAGCGCCTTTCATTGCCCCTTGGTTTTCAGCTCCTCTCAGCTCAGAGATACTGTGGTGGGAGACGAGGAGATGCAATATAAATCTGTTCCTCTTTCACTGCTGGGACAGGGCTGGGATATTTGGATGGGACTGACACTGACATCTTCCATAAAGAAGTAGAGAATTCAGAAAGGATGTGGGTGGCTGTGAGCTGCTGTTGTCATAGTGATGTGGGAGATTAAGATCAAGAGGGTTAGGGGTCCCAGCAGTCAGAACTTTAGGTTGTGAGTTTTAGGAGGGGGCGCCATACATCCAGTCACTGTTACTGTCCCCCCCACCCCTCGTTCTTGATGTTGTCCAGCTGAGAAGAGTGGTTTCTCTCTTTCTCTTCCTCCTCTTTCCCTCTCTTCCTCCTCCTCTCCTCCCAGGTGTTGTGAGCTGCTGATGGAGAAACAGGTCCCTAAACATTGGGTCCTTTGATCGTTCCTGCCTCCTGTAGTCTCGGGGAGGTGTATGCTGACGCGGCCAGACACATCGCTGCCTCGCAGTAACCTGGGAGACCTTGTGGACCTGCCTTACCGGGGCGGCCGGCCTCTCCGGCTGATCCCTGAGGTCCTCTCTCGCCGGGCCTGCCGTCCCGAGCCACACCATCTATACCGGGAGGACCTGCGGAAGGAGAAACAAGGATTTTAACAGATTTCCTGGAGTCAAGATGATTAATTGCACTGAAGATAATACAAATTCCTCAAAACCCCCATTACAGACACGCACTGTATGCATATGTGTATAGGTTGTGTGTATGTATGTGTGCACAGAGGTATGTGAGTTTTCTTCCTCCACAGTTTGAATTAGTGTGTACTTTTGCAATTCCATTACATTCTCCTTCAGGAGCATCTGTTAAATGACTGGAGGTAATGATGCTTTTAAAATGCCTTTGAGCAGCGTCTCCTGTGACAAGCACTGTAATGTCAAGTCCTTCACTTACTCATTGTACCCCTCCTCTTCTTAATTTGGACTGTTCTACGTTTTTAGTAAGTGCATAGATCTTGCAGAATCCCACCCTGGCTGTGGGAGAATTCAGCTCTTACCTTGTATCCCCGGGGGTCCTGGTGGCCCTGGGTGAGGTTTACCAGGATCTCCTCTCTCTCCCTTTGCCCCTCTCTTTCCTGGAGAAGACGGAAGACAAAAGACATAAAGATATCAGATGTGCCCTAAAAAACTTTACTTTATTAGTAGTAGAGTATTCATCACATGCAAAAAGTAAAAGCCGAAATGTCTGCTTTTTACCTTTAAGCCCTGTGTTTCCAATCTGTCCAGGTGCTCCAATCATGCCGGGAATTCCACGGGCACCAGGTAAACCATGCGGCCCCTGAGGACCAGGTGCTCCTGGAGGTCCAGGAGGCCCTGGAGGTCCCATTACACCGGCACCGCCGAGCACAGCCCTCTTGGCGCTCACCGCTACTGCTGCTAGCCTCTCTGTAAAACATGAGATAGCATCATCACTTTGATTAAATTACCTCTCATGATGGGCAACTGATTGCTCAGGAGGTGAAAGTAGCTTTGGGGAAGGAGCTAATCTAATGTCTCCTGTGGAGATCAAAGGTGAATATTCAGGTCTAGGCCCTCACCCTGCAACATCTTCAGCACCACTTCAATAATATGCTGGTCAGATGCATCACGCCCCTGGAAAGAGGAAGCAGAGACTGAGCTTTACAAAGAGACAGCAGCCAACATATGTCCACATATATTCAATGTTGTGACCAAGAGTGAAGTGGACTTACTGGTGATCCCTGAATGCCAGGCATGCCAGGTACTCCTCGCTCTCCATTGAGTCCCCTGGGACCAGGCAGCCCTGCTGGTCCCTGGTCTCCTGGTTTACCAGGGTCTCCGGTGGGTCCATTGTGTCCAGGGTCACCCCTAATTCCTTGCTGTGAAGAGAAGAGCATTAAAGGATGAATTTATGGAGAGTAAAGAAAGATGCCCGTGAAAGTAAATGATGGTAAAACTTCAAATGAAAGAGCCAGGAAAGAAAGAAGGGAAGAGATAAACAAAGGAAGAGCTGATCTGGCATCAGATCCCACATATTTCAATCCTTACCTGTCCTTTGGGGCCGGGTTCACCAGACAAGCCCTGTCACAGCAAAAACAGAGAGACATTCATCACTTCCATCTATCATTTCTGCCTCAGAGACACTCATTGAGCAATAATTCAAGAATGAATATTGTAAATGAATGTCTAAAAATGCGGCTTCAAAGAGCCAACATGCATCGTTGCCTCACTGGCGTGTAAATAGCTCATTTGCCATCTGGATTATTATGGGGATTTGCATGCAAATTCAAAAGCAGACTTCCTCTTCTTCTTCTGTACGGTTATAACATTTTCTGCTGTATATCACTCTGCTCTGCTGCCTTTAGAACCCAGTGTTTAAAACCTCCTTATCTAAAGCCGGGAAGTTTTAATGTTTTGTAGATTCAGGGACTTTTGTGGGTCTTTCTAACTGAAAGTTTGAAACAGCTTAAGGTTGCGCTGTAATGATTTTTACCTTTTCACCTTTCTCGCCAGCCAATCCCTCCACACCAGGGTCACCCTAAAAGCAACAGAGAGGAAAAGATGAAGACGGGGGAGAGAGGAGGATGACTTTAGAAATATATTTGTCAGCACAGAGCTGGTACATGAGATGAGGTTATATGAGGTTTCAGATAAACCAGTTTAAAAACAAACAAAAAAAATTGCTACTCACAACGTCTCCCTTTGGCCCACCTCTTCCTTGGAAGCCCTGGAGACAAAGAAGGTTCGAGAGACATGTAAATGTGGTCAAATCTGGATCATAATATCATAAATGTTGATTCAAGCCAGTGACACCAAAGATCACAAAGAAAGAAACATGTTGTCTCATCTCTGAAACAAAGCAGGTAAGGACACTTGCATTATCATTTATGTTGCTTATTTATATTACTTGCCTCCTGAAGTGATTTATTATGGCTTTGTGGGACTTTTATTCATGGGTAAACACTGCCCCCAATGGACAAGTCTGTGTAACTGAATTATTATAAAGTGTGCCTGGATATAGGAAATGATACACATGTCCCACAAAGCAAAACACTGTATTTGTTCATGCACACACAGACCTTGTCGCCCTTGGTTCCACTAAGACCCTGGGCTCCTGGGATACCCATGGGCCCTCTCTCTCCTTTGCTTCCCTGTTAGAAGATAACAGAAATAGTGTTAGAAGTGAAATCTTAAGCTTTACAAAAGCTTGACAAGACGCAGAAAATAAAAATAAAAAAAAAAGAAAGAAAGCGACTTACAGGCTTGCCAACCACCCCCTGTGGCCCAACTGGCCCCCGCTGGCCTCTGTCACCCTGCAGAAGTCATGTAATATGAGTAAATCTGGTTTAAAGTAGCTGCTGTTACTGTAATGTAATGTAAAAAAATCTGGATTTATACCTTGGGTCCAGGGACTCCTTCCATACCAGGCTCACCAGGAATACCAGGTTCACCCTAGCAGAGTATGCAAAAGTACAATTATTCATCATACTGCACAGTACACAGTAAGAATATTTGCCATATTTTGTGTATATGCTTACCAGAGGTCCAGAGGCACCAGGCATGCCAACATGACCTCTAGGTCCAGGCTCACCCTAACAAGGAGACGGATGATAAGAAAAATGGTGTAAAAAGTAGTAGAAGCCAATATAACACAGTGTAATATGAGTTAGCTAAAGGCTTACCTTAGCTCCAAGTCCACCTTTAGCCCCAGGACTGCCAGGTAATCCCTACAGAGAGAAATAACAGAACTAAAGTTCGAGGAAATCAAAGTTACATCTGTGTCTTTTGCATCCTGGCTGCCTAGAAGTAAAGATGAAAACCACAGTTGCAACGTCCCTGGTTTGTTTCCAGCTGGACACCTTTGCTGCACATTGTTCTACAATATCTAATAAAGCCAGAAATGACACAGAAAGTTCTGGCAGTGAGGTGTACACTTTACTTCATATGTTTGAAACACAGAGAGTGAACCTGAAAGGGCATGTGGATATCAGCATGTGAGTGCCAGTAGTGGGTGGTAATAAAGCTAATGTCTGATATAACGCTAATAATAATAATAATGAGGATGAAAACAGGCCAAGCTGCAGTGTTAGTCATTGCCATACACCACCCTGTAGCAGGTTTCCTTGCAGTGATTTTGTGTGTCTGTGTGTGTGTGTGTGTGTGTGATGGTATATCACAGTAGGGCACAAAGCAGGCTAAGTTATGGTGTTTGAGTTTGCAGCAGTGTTAGTGTCAGTGCAATGACCACACAGCAAAGTGTGCATCTCATGCTCCATTAACCCTTAGTCAGAATGACGTGCACACACACAGACGAGTATACCCACTGGTCTGATTGTGATAAATCACTGGTGGTGGGAGGGAGAATGCTATTTCAAGGCGGTTTAAATTCTAAAACAGTGTGGGTCACAGGGTCACCGTTAACCTGGATGAGTGCCCAGAAAACAAAACATAAAAAAATGTACAGGCTGCTTCACGCTGGTTTCCTCTGTCTGTGTCGCGGCTTAGTTGAATTGAGGAGAACACATCGACCGCACTGTGTGGCCTGAGTGATAATAAGCCTTTACAGACGGGCTTATTTGCATGCGCCTTTAGTGGCATTGCTGAACAATCCTCAGACAAACACACCCCTTCCAACACTACACTGAAGGATCACTCACCGCTGTTCCCTGAGGGCCAGGAGGACCGGGCATCCCAGGCTGGCCGGGGCCGCCCTGCAGAGAAGAGAACAGAAGAAGAATAAATTGCCATCTTTCAGTGAGATAGAAGTTACTCATCATTATTGTGGCTGGCAACCCTTACCTTGATTCCAGGAATACCAGGTGTGCCATCTTTTCCATCAATACCCGGCAGACCCTGAAAAAGCAGGCAGATGAGTCAGTGGACTTCATTTGGCACGCTCCCTGAACGTGACAGTGTAGCGCACAAACAAAAGTGCGATCACTCACATTTTCTCCCTTTTTGCCAACCACACCCTGTGGGCCCTGAATACCTCGGCTGCCCTGCAGAAGATAAGCAAATCAATGCCAGTGTTTTTCGCAAAGCACATCAGGATCACTGTCCCCATTCAATTTCTGAGAAATGTTTCATGTTTTTTTTTCTTGCCACTAGGAGAGTCACCTACTTTGTCTCCCTTGTCTCCTGCCTCTCCGGGTGGTCCCCGAGGTCCCTCCTCACCCTGAAAAATATAAAGAAAGACTTAGAGTTCCTGAGGTGTGAGACCCTGTTTTTCTAGTAGTGGTCAAGTCTGTTTGTGTGTGTTGGTCTGTGTATGTGTTGGTGTGTGTGTGTTCTTACAGGAGGCCCAGGAATTCCTACAGGTCCGCCGATGCCCTTGTAACCACGAGGCCCCTACAGGAAAACAAAAAAGTGCCATCAATCACTTCAGATCAGAGAGGATGCTAAGTCACGGTAGCCTGCTATTCATTGTGATAAAGGGGTAATTAGCACTTAACTCACTTCACTAATGGGAGCTACACAGAGAGCCAGCCACTCTTGCTTTGGCACTAAGCCGGGGTGCTAACTTGGCTAACGTGGCTAATGTTAACAGTAAGACGAATGGCTACAGCGGATCATTAACTACAGATGGAGGCACCGTGGACCCAGACAACCCCAACTCATTAGAGGAGAGGAGAGATTTGTGTTAGCATCATTTCCATATGTCCCCATTGCTGGTAATGGATGATGTTTGTATAGCGGGGGCAGGTCTGGCTGTGGCTCCTTGGTGTTCATCTTAGAATGAGAACAGCTTTGTACCCAAAGAAAAAGAGGACAAAAAAGTTTGAATATGAAAAAAAAAGAAATGCGGTACCCACCGCCTCTCCTTTAGGACCCATCATTCCTGGATAACCCCTTAGACCCATCGGACCCTGTAACAAAGAAACAGAAGACAGCGACGTGAGAGACGAACTGACCTCTGACCTTGAGCAGTCACACCAAAAATTTTACAACTCTGGGTTCTGTCAATTCAAGATGACACCATGTGAAAACAATAGAATATTAGCCTGTATTCATAATATTGCCACGTGGCTAGAAGTTCAATTGTCAACACACCGGAGGTCCTGGAATGCCCTGTTCCCCAGAGATGCCCACTTCTCCCCTGAGGCCCTGGTGGAGGAGATAAAAAGCGAAGGTTGATGAGTCAGTAATTCTTATCCTGCGCTGCTCTCTGTAACACCTAACAACCAAAGCACACTCAAAACATTTGCACAAACTGGTATTAGGTCTTATTTTTTTGTGCATTCCTACAGACTTTGACCTGAGAATCTCTGAGTAGGGAAAAAAAAATCCAGTTGGAACCAGCCTGTGATGGTTACTAGTTGCATTTGATGTCTATGCTGTTGTTAATTGTTGTATATTAGTACCTTGCTAATGTCAAAAAACTGTCAAACAATGAAGAGAAATGTACATTGATCTGGTCAAATAACCATCTTCAAATTCTTATGGAAGTTGAATCTGTTTGAACAGCTTAGGATTGTTTATCTATTATTCTAGGAACAGTCTGACATTTTGGGAAATACACTTATGAGGTTTCTTGCTGAGATTTGGATGAGCAGTGGCACTACCATGTCTTTGTGTATGGAGTGGAGAAATGTGGTGATGAGCTTGGTTTAGCATACATAACTGAAGCAAAACAACCGAATGGTTGGCTTGGCTCTAGCCAAAGTTTTAAAATACGCCTACCAGCTTTAGGTAGGCGTATCTTCTGCAGCTAATACTAAAGCTTACTAATTAACCTTTAAAAGTTGTGGTTTGCAGGAAGTTACATGCTGTAGCTATGTCTTGGCCAGGCCAATGACTTCCTGGAGACTTCTGGCCACTGTGAGGAAGCCAAACAACCAGCAAGAGGTCAGTGCACCCAGAAATAGTGCACCCAAGAAATAGTTACAGTGCATGTCTAACTTCTTATAAAACCAACTTTGACTTTTACATTTCTTTGTATGAAATAAAAAAAACTTTGGAAATACCTAGGCTGATCCTTTCCAGCTGCTTCCAGTCTTAATGCTAAGTTAAGATAATTTACCTCCTGGCTTTAGGTAGAAAAATATATTTTATATGCCATGTCTGTTGAGTTAAGGCCAGTAAATCCATCAAAAACAAAGGTCAGGTCATCAACCAGATCGATGATTCTAGTTTTATTCTTCAGCACTCTAAAGATAAACATGATACTGATCTTGCTCACTAACCGATTGAGTCTTTGGCATCACATAGTTATCAGTGATGTAGCAATATGATGTAAACTCGTGTTGGCTGTCTTCAAGAAGAAGAAAAGAGAGAGCAACACCATGGAGCAACCTTGAGTCAGGGCAGGTCTTCTAAAATGCTGCCCTGCCCAGGAGGAGTGGCAACGTAGTGCGTCAAGTGTTTTCGAGCATCTAAGCGCTGCCAGACGACTCCTTGTGCGGGAAGATCAGAGGCTAATTCTGGGGCTTGGTTAGCCGCTCCCTTGGAGCCCTCCGTGTGCTCATTAGCTGAACATAATACAGTGAGGTGAGAGGGACGTGCAAACCCTGAATCTCTCATCCTCCCCTTTATGTACCTGGCTCTTCACCACCCCTTTCATCTGGCTCACTGTATGCTGACTGCAGGGCCAAGGCCAGGCCTGACTAATCGCAGCCAGATTAGTGCCAGTCATGTGCCTCGGGGGGCTTCATTAGAGCTAATCCCTGCCTCTGCCGGTCCTGAATGGTGGGTGAGTGTGCAAGACTGTACAACATGTACAAGTATGGGTGTTTGAGTGCATTTGTGTACCCTCTCTAGCAGTGATTGTGCTCACCGTTTTTCCTATGCTGCCAGGATCTCCGAGAACACCAGCGCGTCCTTTGTGTCCCTAGAGGACAAAAGTAAGTCATAACAATATTGTAATGTCACATAATCTTTGATACCAAAAAAAATAATAATAACTGTACGTATTCCTTCAGAGCAACTTGAAAGAAACAGACCTTGACGCCCTGCAGTCCCTGGGGGCCTTTTGGTCCTGCTGGACAGCTAAGAGGACACTGTTTGTGGAGAGAGGGAAATATACAGATTATGAAAAGTGAAAATATGTCAAAACAGATTTGCAAGACAGGAAATGTCATTAGCTCTTACCTGAAAGTCTGCACTGCCCTCTTCCCCACCTAGAAACTTCCCTGGAGGGCCCTAGATAGACAGATAGATGGACAGATAGGCAGATGGATGAAAAAGGTCAACCAGTCACAGATGGCAGACGGTCGCCTCTTCTGCCCTGAGATGAGCCAGCACTCTCTCGTTCTCTCTCTCTCTATCTATCTTCTCCTCCCTCCATCTTTCCTTCTCTCTGTTTATAGATTTAGTTTGAAAGTAAAGTATCTCTTCAGGGGCTGATGTATTCCTGCTACAGTCAGATGAGACAGCCCACTGATCTAATGGGGGTTTATTTACCCTAGGACAGCACTAAAGCTAAACAAATACACTCCCCTGGGCTGGGACCATCACTCTCAATGAAGACAAACCCCACCCCCACCCCCACCCCCTCCCCTTCTTGGAACCACACAGCAGAGTAAATACACACATTGGAAAATAGACTTGAAAGTGTCCTGCTCAAAACTGTTTGCCATATCTCACCAAGGCTTGTACAAGTCTGTTGGGACCTGTACAAGCAGCAGTGAGATCTGAAAAGATCACACTTTAGCATTAGAAGATGTGAGATGTGTTTGTGTTGGCTTTACTCTTACGCTGTGACCCCATTCTATAATATAATATAAAACTTAACTGCAATTAGTGTGATGTTGCCGTATGTTTTATTAAGCCCCAAAAGCTGCTGGCTGCTCATTTATCTCTCGCTCTTTTTACAGCTGATCTCACCAGTCTCAGTGAAAAGACTGTCTTCAGTCACAGATATGAGATGATTTACTATGACAGCTTCTCTGTGGGTTAAGTCTGACTTTATGTAAGCAGCACAGTTTTATTCACCATTCTTCCATTGCTGTTATTCAAGGTGTACTGATAAATTTGCTGGGCTATCATATCATTTTATATATCATTTTATAAAGATTTCAGTAAAGGTTTCCACCTCAAAAATCAATTGGCATTCGGACTATTGCAGTTATTTTTGCCAATGCTAACTACCCAGATTCCAAATATGAGACTGGGAGAAAATGACTAATTGCTCCGTTTGTATGGGTTAAGATGTTCCCACTACAACAACGTGAGCCTCAGTAACACTCCAGCCTCTCGGTTTCAGGTTTTCTGAAGGCATTTTAGCTCCATGATCATCTTTGTTCCATTAAAAACCAGAGACAAAAATTATGGATAATTGAGACGCTTCCTGGACAACCAGCTCTGGTTGGTCACTTACTGGCTTGCCAGGAGGTCCAGGAAGTCCTGGAGGTCCAGGTGGTCCCATGATACCCTAGACATAGCAGAAGAAAGAAATAAGATGTAAATATGACACTGAAAAGGTAAGGAATCTAGCATTAGTACTACATGTTTATAAGATGTTTGCCAGTCATGAAGGCATAGTATAATAAACTGCAGCCGGTGTCCTACCTTTGGTCCAGTTGGTCCAATTTCACCTGGAAGACCAATTGGCCCTGGAGCGCCCTAGACAGGGGAGACACAGAGAGCAAGAAAGTACAATGTGTAGGTATCCAACAAGCCACAAAATGATTTCCCAAACTCAAAGCAAAGCCATTAAGTGATAAAGGCCTAACTATTATACTATACAAACTACTTACAGCCAGTCCTGGAAGCCCAGATCCCTGTGTGGACGGAAGGGACAAGGGGTTAAATTACAGAATAACAAGTGGAACCAATCTGTCAAAGTATCAATTAACGTTTGCGAAAGCCAATTAATAATGGCAGCAGTAATTCAGTAATGCATGTGTACAGTGTTAAGAGTGCAGGGTAAACAGTGCCCAAGAACAACAAAGACACTGAATGCAATCAGTTTATGTTTGCTGTGTCTTTTGCTTGTAATTAATTATAAACAAAGTCATTAAGTAAGTAAGCCTTCTTGGAGAAAGAACAGCCCACAGGGCAGGATCTCCTGTCTGTGCAGCGTGAGGCAGCTGGGTTTGCAAGCACAGCCCCAAGACAGCATGCCTGTTAATGCTAAACAAAGGATTTAGCTAATATTGCTGCATTCAAGCATGACAATGGGTGACTCTGGACTTAATGTTTGAATATACTGGATAACATGTGATAGGTGGACACAGAGCACCACCTAGTGGTGTCTGTCTGTGCTACAGATGATGTTTTGGTGTGCTTACTTTGCACTGAAATGACTGTTCTTGCATTTGCTGGCGTGCATGGAGTCTGTGGTAGCATTTGATGATAATATGATCATAACACCTGGATCACTGATAACACTTCTCTCGTTTATTAAGGATGGTGTATAGGAATAAGGCTCATGTCAGTTGTAGAAAGCATATGCCACATCTGGGTAGACTGAACCCAAAAGGGGGGCACAGCTGGTCAGGCATTCAGGCATGAAGGAAAAGGGACTCGGGAAGTTCCCTTATGAGACCAGCTGGGTTACAATATGTTGGGAATTTGTTAGGAAACTGACTAGGCTTCAAACAATGCCTAATTCAGATAGTCATATGTCAATTCATAAGTATCATGTCAGCCTTATGAGAAAATATGTGACCTGGCATATCTAATTTGTCATACCTTATATAAATATACACTACATACATTTACCCAAGCATGGTACTTAACTACAGTTTTGAGGTACTTAAACTTTGTTATATTAATTTTATGCCACATTATACTTCTACTCCATTTCAGATGGATTTGGACATAAAAAAACACGATGAATTTATAAGATATGATAATAATATGTAATTATATAGGGTCTGGGCTCCTTGTCACAAGTTGCAACAGTTCCAACAAAGAGTAGCTTTCCCTCTAAACGTTGCAGATGGTTTTGTTGAAAATCTCACAGAAAAACATAGAAAAATGTCTTAACTCTGTGTAGCAGAAACTCTTCCTCCTTTAATATCTGATTAATTATGATTTACATTATGATCTTTTGAAGGAGACTCAACTTCCCCATGCTGGGGAACACTGGACTGAACTGCCTAACTGTGCCTAAAGTATATCTCCATTGTGACCATTTTTTTCTGCAGAATAATACTTTTATTTTTGATATTTTTGACACATTTTTCATAAATGTACTTAAGTAGGAGTTAGGGAGCATGAAATGTATTTGAATGTTTGTGATCTGAGTCCTTCCTCTACCTGTGTTTACAGATACAGATATTCATTTAAAAAAATTGATATTTACTCATCATACCTACTTTACAGAAGCAAAAATAAAAAATATAACAAAAAATAATTTACTTACAGGAGGGCCAGGCTCTCCACTTGGTCCAGGTTGACCCTGCATATAACAGAAAACAGCAATATAACCATAGTGGTAACGTGTGTAGACTCTCACACAAATAAATGACGACAACATCCTGAGGGCATAAAATGTTGTACTATCTACTTATGAAAGAAAATCTTCAAAGACGCAGCAATTATCCTTCTTATTCTCTCATCAGCAGGGGGTCAGTGTCATGCCCAGCATCACTCAGATAAGATGAAGGGAACATGACTCTGAGACTCTTTTATGATAAAACTGACCTTTGTGATATATAAAAGCTTTATTCCACACACAACACCACCAACAGGTGATACATGTTAATGTTTGAGCTACAGGTTTTCCACAGAATAGCAGAGTAATGATGTGTTGTATCTTTCCAGGTGGAGTTTTAAAACACTTGCCTTAGGGCCGGGGCTCCCAATAGGACCTCGGTCACCTTTTGCTCCAATCAAACCCTGGAGAGAGGCAGACAGAAATGAAGGTAGGCACATAAAGTAGACATGCACATAGAGGTTAAAAAAAAAAAAAAAGCAAAGGAAAAACATTGAACAGGTTAAAAAAGGAAAATTATCAGTTGCCGCTGTGCTTGCTTTTCACAGGTTCCATGTGACTTGATTTCACCTTGCAATAGGGCTAATCACATATTTGATCAAAGTTGACACTGTTCTTGTAAGTAATTAGGAAACAACCCTGAGATTGAGATTCCAGGCCGGATTACTGGCTAAATCTCTGAGGAATGCGTGTGTGTGTGTTTGTGTGTGTGTGTGTGTGTGTGTGTGTGTGTGTGTGTGTGTGTGTGTGTGTGTGTGTGTGTGTGTGTGTGTGTGTGTGTGTGTGTGTGCGCTTCTTTTAGCATGTGACCATTAGGGATTGACACTCAATTCTCCTCCGCTCTCTGCCTTCAAAAAGTTGCACCACAGTTGTTATCAGGTAAATCCATAACTGAAGCTTAAAAATCATTTTAAACTTGTCTTTATCTCCATCTCCTTGCTACCTGTGATTGCCAAAGATTTAATAAATGTAATCAGTGAGGTATAATGGACTGGACATGAAAGTATATTCGCCTCTTCATGTATTATCAAAAGAGTACATTCTTCTAATATGTTAATATCACGTCAAAGCACATTTCTGTGACTGGAACAATAACATAAGCTTTAATTACTAAATCGCCATAACCACTATAAACTAATAGTAAGGATTCAGGGTCAGTGTCTCTAACACAGACAGTGTGTCTCATCAAAATCCATTTTGTGCATCCTCGAGGTGAAAAATATTTTCAATACACTTTCTACTGCACAACAGCCAGTCGACCATGTGACATGGTAGGAAACATCTAGTAAGTGAACCTTAAGCTTTTTTTTTTTTTTAAATCAAACTAGTATTTACAAGGTCAAGAATGAACTTTCCTACTTTCAAATCCTAAATACTCTTATAGATAAAATAATATTTCATCTCCATGACACCTGAGCAAACACTGTTTCTGATGAGGACCTCACTGACACTGCTGAATGCTCAGGAAAAAAAAACACATCAGTTGACCTTGAGTTGGGATTGCTCTGTCAATTTTGCTGTCTTTACACTCAGTTGTCTTCTTCTTTCTTACTTTCTTCATTAAGCTGTTTTCACATTAAGCCTCTCAGAATGTCTCTTTTGGGAGGCGTTTTTGTTTTTAGATCATTTGAAAGACATGTTCCCATCCATCTCTCTTTCCTCTCTAACAGTCTCGGTCTCTTTTACACTCTGTCATTGTCTCTCTCACACACATCAGTCCATTTACTTACATCGATGCCATTCTCTCCTGGCGCTCCATCAGGACCTGGCTCTCCTGGCTCTCCCTTCTGTCCCTAAATTAAAACAATCACACTACTGTCATTAACAAAACCAAGGCCAGAAAAACCAAATATCAAAGTTTTCTGCAGCATAACATCCAGTGAACAGGACAGTGCAAACTTACTAGTGGACCAGGAGGCCCAGGAGGTCCTTTCTCTCCCTGCAGAGAGTGGAGAGAATAGAGTGGAGATGTAAAAGAATCTCTTGTCTGTTATTTTAACAGAGTGTGGGAATGAAACATGTAATGTGGTAGGCGTTCATAACACACAAAAACAAATGATGCAACTTTTATCTTGTCTGTTTTTTTAAAATATTTTATCTGTTTAACAGATTTTTCCATTGTTTTGTCTACAGTTTTTTAGGGTGTGGTCTTGTCCATGTAAAAGAGGCTTCTGACCTCAGTGTGACTTACCTGAGTAAAGGTTGAATAAATATAATATAAAGTACTTTTAAGTCTTTTTGACCAGTACACAGATACAAAGATCTGGCCTTATGATGATTAAGGTGATTATGGTGTAAACAACCTTTAGACTAAGTCTGATTAAGTCTTTTTTTTTTTTTTTTTAACAAATTTAAATGTACACATTGACCCAGTGTGTCAAAGACCCAAACAGGAAAAGCCACAATATACAAACTGGGCATACTACAACTTCCAGTCTGGACTAAGCAACATTGGTCCTTCTCTATGCAATGGGAGGTGTTCATGCTCTAACTCATCCCAGTTGCATTCTGGTTGCAACCTGATTCTGAGTGTGTCTGTGGGAGATGCCTATAATGAAGGTGGTGCAATTTAAGATCATAGCCTTTTTGTTTATAGTTCAAATGAACATATATAGTTACAGGCTGTGTGTTTCTTGCTCCACTGGACCTGCAGCCTCCATTTGCCACATATTTATACAACCTGTGTGTAGTTAACCCCAGGAATATCCCAAATGTATCACATTACACATTACAAATGACACAAACTCAGGATTGAGCTAAGGGTCCCTTCTCAAAGACCCCTCTCTCTGCTGGGAACAGAGCTCTTTTGTGCCAGTGTGTTTTCATTTGCAGTGCCCTCTGCTGGTAAGACTCCAGTCTTGCAGAGCCGCACAGGGTTTGGTATTTCTCCTGCACAAAGATGGTCTTTGTGACAAACCTGTGTGAATACTCACATCAATGCCGTCTGACCCAGGGGTCCCAGAAGGGCCTGGTGGGCCAGGCTGGCCCTGAGGTCCAGGTGGACCCCTCTGAAACACAGACAGAAAAAATTTTGACTGTTAAGCTAGGCTTTTTTTTTTATAGTAACCAACATATATCACAGCAGTATTATAAACTGTAATATAATGTAGGAACGTAATATAATAATAACAAGCTCAATATTAATAACATTAATAATATTAGTAATATCCATCCCCCCTGTAAATAATGCATAAATAAACAGTTAAAACAATATAAGTTCATTTTGTTGATCTCTTGGCAGGTTGTGTCCTCTAAGTTAAACAAAAAAAGGGAAACAGACATTAGTGATGGTAGTGAATGAAATTGAGAAGAATAAAAACAAAAGACTGAGGAGGAATGTGGGAGGAGGGGTCATGAGACTGGCAGTGTTTACCCCCCCCAACCCCCTCTCCATCTTACTGTCTTTTCAGCCTCTATTGAATATCATCATAGTGGACTGACCAGTTCATCGGGTGATAATCCAGTTTTGAATACTTCAAGTGTTCAAGTACAAATTTACAAAACTTAAATAAATCAATAAATAAATAATCCTCGAGAGTGAAAGCCCAGGGGATAACATGTGGGTGTCTGTTTGATCAAGCATCTTCACACTCAGTGGACAAAGTGTGTGTGTGTGTGTGTGTGTGTGTGTGTGTGTGTGTGTGTGTGTGTGTGTGTGTGTGTGTGTGTTCTTTCCCAGTAATTTCCAACTATATCATGGCTGCTTGGTTTTGCCCGAGAAAAAAACTGAAAAATCTTAAATGTTTTCCTCCATTTTTCCATGAATGAAAGTCTTCTTGGGATAAAAAAAGAAGAAGTAACCCAGGTAATGAGAAATCCTCGCCTTCAATACGAGCTCCTCGGTTAAGAAGAAGAGATAGGAGTCCATACACGATAAGGATGATAATCCACAGAAGATAGTCCGGTTTCAGTTTGTCTCCAGGAAACATGTTTCAAGCCCATTTTTTGCAAGCATTTTGATCACTTGATCACCAAGACAGTACACAACCCATAACATCACCTCAAGACATCTTGACAAGCCCACCTGGCCCTTTCCAGGGGCCCTTATCCTCAATGCACCCCAGAATAAAGAAGCAAAGCCTTTAGCAGAGCAGGTCTCAACCTCCCCCGTCCACTCACCACTTGGGCCAGAGCCAGGCACAAGGTCTGCAGTATAACCCAGGTCTTCAACAAGGCAGAGAGAGCAGCCATGGTCCCTCTCCCCTGTCTGTCTCTCCTCGGTTCACCAAATCCTCTCTTCTCGCTCCTCTTTCCACTCTCTTACTCCTCTCCAGGCCGGCACAGTGCGGAACTGGTGGAGCAAAGCTGCCTGAGAGGAAAGGGGGGGGGGCTATGTGCAAAGAAAAAAATCCACTCAGGAGAGAGAACTGAGAGTGGAGGGGGGATGGATGGAGGGACGTGGAGGGTGGGTGGTAGAAGTGGGGAGTAGGGTAGAGAGAAAGGTGTAATCCTGTCCCACTGCCAGCCCCTGGAAGCAGAAGAAATATAATCCAAGCACCCATCAACAGTGTGGAAAACCCCCCAGCACACACACACAGGTTTGGGGCAGGAACAGACTTTGAATATGCAGCAAAAGGGCAGTGTTTGGCTCTGTGATTGGATGCTTTACAAAAAAATGACTTATTTTGAAATAGTTTGGAAACCAATCAGGTAGAGAAGCCGTGAAACTTCTCCCAGAGCTGTGTCGGAGAACGGAAAAAGACATAAACAAAATATGCCAAAAAAGTCATACTTTATAAAGGCCTCAAAATGTAAAAAAAAAAAAAAAAAAAAAACGTCATAGTGTAATATGGCGTTTTTTTCGGGAAAAAAAAGTCAAAATTTTTTTTGGCCTCAAAATGTCATAAAATACGTCATAGGATAGTATGGCGTCAAAATCAGCCAAAAAAAGTCAAAAAATTTTTTGGCCTCAAAATTTCATGACAAACGTCATAGTATAGTATGGCGTCAAAATCGGCCAAAAAAAGTGAAACATTTTTTTGGCCTCAAAATGTCATAAAAAACATCATAGTATAGTATGGTGTTTTTTTGGGGCAAAAAAAGTCAAAGTTTTTTTTGGCCTCAAAATGTCATAAAAAACGTCATAGTATAGTATGGCGTTTTTTTCGGGCAAAAAAAGTCAAAATTTTTTTTGGCCTCAAAATGTCATAAAAAACTTCATAGTATAGTATGGCGTCAAAATCTGACAAATAAAACTCAAAATTTTTTTTGGCCTAAAAATGTCATAAAAAACGTCATAGTATAGTATGGCGTTTTTTTCGTGTAAAAAAAGTCAAAAATTTTTTTTGGCCTCAAAATGTCATAAAAAACATCATAGTATAGTATGGCGTTTTTTTCGGGCAAAAAAAGTCAAAAAATTTTTTGGCCTCAAAATGTCATAAAAAACGTCATAGTATAGTATGGCGTTTTTTTCGGGCAAAAAAAGTCAAAAATTTCTTTGGCCTAAAAATGTCATAAAAAACGTCATAGTATAGTATGGCGTTTTTTTCGGGCAAAAAAAGTCAAAAAATTTTTTGGCCTCAAAATGTCATAAAAAACTTCATAGTATAGTATGGCGTCAAAATCTGACAAAAAAAACTCAAAATTTTTTTTGTCCTAAAAATGTCATAAAAAACGTCATAGTATAGTATGGCGTTTTTTTCGGGTAAAAAAAGTCAAAATTTTTCTTGGCCTCAAAATGTCATAAAAAACGTCATAGTATAGTATGGCGTCAAAATCCGCCAAAAAAACTCAAAATTTCTTTTGGCCTAAAAATGTCATAAAAAATGTCATAGTATAGTATGGCGTTTTTTTCGGGTAAAAAAAGTCAAAATTTTTCTTGGCCTCAAAATGTCATAAAAAACGTCATAGTATAGTATGGCGGTTTTTTCGGGCAAAAGAAGTCAAAAAATTTTTTGGCCTCAAAATGTCATAAAAAACATCATAGTATAGTATGGCGTCAAAATCAGCCAAAAAAACTCAAAATTTCTTTTGGCCTCAAAATGTCATAAAAAACGTCATAGTATAGTATGGCGTTTTTTTCGGGCAAAAAAAGTCAAAAATTTTTTTGGCCTCAAAATGTCATAAAAAACGTCATAGTATAGTATGGCGTTTTTTTCGGGCAAAAAAAGTCAAAAATTTTTTTGGCCTCAAAATGTCATAAAAAACGTCATAGTATAGTATGGCGTTTTTTTCGGGTAAAAAAAGTCAAAAAAATTTTTGGCCTCAAAATGTCATAAAAAACGTCATAGTATAGTATGGCGTCAAAATCTGACAAAAAAAGTCAAAAATTTTTTTGGCCTAAAAATGTCATAAAAAACGTCATAGTATAGTATGGCGTTTTTTTCGGGCAAAAAAAGTCAAAAATTTTTTTGGCCTCAAAATGTCATAAAAAACGTCATAGTATAGTATGGCGTTTTTTTCGGGCAAAAAAAGTCAAAAATTTCTTTGGCCTCAAAATGTCATAAAAAACGTCATAGTATAGTATGGCGTTTTTTTCGGGCAAAAAAAGTCAAAATTTTTTTTGGCCTCAAAATGTCATAAAAAACGTCATAGTATAGTATGGCCTTTTTTTCGGGCAAAAAAAGTCAAAGATTTTTTTGGCCTCAAAATGTCAGAAAAAACGTCATAGTATAGTATGGCGTTTTTTTCGGGCAAAAAAAGTCAACATTTTTTTTGGCCTCAGAATGTCATAAAAAACGTCATAGTTTGGTATGGCGTTTTTTTCGGGCAAAAAATGTCAAATTTTTTTGGCCTCAAAATGTCATATAAAACGGCATAGTATAGTATGGCGTTTTTTTCGGGCAAAAAAAGTCAAAGATTTTTTTGGCCTCAAAATGTCATAAAAAACGTCATAGTATAGTATGGCGTTTTTTTCGGGCAAAAAAAGTCAACATTTTTTTTGGCCTCAGAATGTCATAAAAAACGTCATAGTTTGGTATGGCGTTTTTTTCGGGCAAAAAAAGTCAAAAATTTTTTCGGCCTCAAAAAGTCATAAAAAACATCATAGTATAGTATGGCGTCAAAATCGGCCAAAAAAACTCAAAATTTCTTTTGGCCTCAAAATGTCATAAAAAACGTCATAGTATAGTATGGCATTTTTTTCGGGCAAAAAAAGTCAAAATTTTTCTTGGCCTCAAAATGTCATAAAAAACGTCATAGTATAGTATGGTGTTTTTTTCGGGCAAAATAAGTCAACATTTTTTTTTACCTCAAAATGTCATAAAAAACATCATAGTACAGTATGGCGTTTTTTTCGGGCAAAAAAAGTCAAAATTTTTTTTGGCCTCAAAATGTCATAAAAAACGTCATAGTATAGTATGGCCTTTTTTTCGGGTAAAAAAAGTCAAAGATTTTTTTGGCCTCAAAATGTCATAAAAAACGTCATAGTATAGTATGGCGTTTTTTTCGGGCAAAAAAAGTCAAAAATTTTTTTGGCCTCAATATGTCATAAAAAACGTCATAGTATAGTATGGCGTTTTTTTCGGGCAAAAAAAGTCAAAAAATTTTTTGGCCTCAATATGTCATAAAAAACGTCATAGTATAGTATGGCGTTTTTTTCGGGCAAAAAAAGTCAAAAAATTTTTTGGCCTCAAAATGTCATAAAAAACGTCATAGTATAGTATGGCGTTTTTTCGGGCAAAAAAAGTCAACATTTTTTTTGGCCTCAAAATGTCATAAAAAACTTCATAATATAGTATGGCGTCAAAATCTGACAAAAAAACTCAAAATTTTTTTTGGCCTAAAAATGTCATAAAAAACGTCATAGTATAGTATGGCGTTTTTTTCGGGCAAAAAAAGTCAACATTTTTTTTGGCCTCAAAATGTCATAAAAAACATCATAGTATAGTATGGCGTCAAAATCTGCCAAAAAAACTCAAAGTTTTTTTTGGCCTAAAAATGTCATAAAAAACGTCATAGTATAGTATGGCGTTTTTTTCGGGCAAAAAAAGTCAACATTTTTTTTGGCCTCAGAATGTCATAAAAAACGTCATAGTTTGGTATGGCGTTTTTTTCGGGCAAAAAATGTCAAATTTTTTTGGCCTCAAAATGTCATATAAAACGGCATAGTATAGTATGGCGTTTTTTTCGGGCAAAAAAAGTCAAAGATTTTTTTGGCCTCAAAATGTCATAAAAAACGTCATAGTATAGTATGGCGTTTTTTTCGGGCAAAAAAAGTCAAAATTTTTTTTGGCCTCAAAATGTCGTAAAAAACTTCATAGTATAGTATGGCGTTTTTTTCGGGCAAAAAAAGTCAAAATTTTTTTTGGCCTCAAAATGTCATAAAAAACGTCATAGTATAGTATGGCGTCAAAATCTGCCAAAAAAAATCAAAGTTTTTTTTGGCCTCAAAATGTCATAAAAAACGTCATAGTATAGTATGGCGTTTTTTTCGGGCAAAAAAAGTCAACATTTTTTTTGGCCTCAGAATGTCATAAAAAACGTCATAGTTTGGTATGGCGTTTTTTTCGGGCAAAAAATGTCAAATTTTTTTGGCCTCAAAATGTCATATAAAACGGCATAGTATAGTATGGCGTTTTTTTTCGGGCAAAAAAAGTCAAAGATTTTTTTGGCCTCAAAATGTCATAAAAAACGTCATAGTATAGTATGGCGTTTTTTTCGGGCAAAAAAAGTCAAAATTTTTTTTGGCCTCAATATGTCATAAAAAACGTCATAGTATAGTATGGCGTTTTTTTCGGGCAAAAAAAGTCAAAAAATTTTTTGGCCTCAAAATGTCATAAAAAACGTCATAGTATAGTATGGCGTTTTTTTCGGGCAAAAAAAGTCAACATTTTTTTTTGCCTCAAAATGTCATAAAAACTTCATAGTATAGTATGGCGTCAAAATCTGGCAAAAAAAGTCAAAAATTTTTTTGGCCTCAAAATGTCAGAAAAAACGTCATAGTATAGTATGGCGTTTTTTTCGGGCAAAAAAAGTCAACATTTTTTTTGGCCTCAATATGTCATAAAAAACGTCATAGTATAGTATGGCGTTTTTTTCGGGCAAAAAAAGTCAAAAAATTTTTTGGCCTCAAAATGTCATAAAAAACGTCATAGTATAGTATGGCGTTTTTTCGGGCAAAAAAAGTCAACATTTTTTTTGGCCTCAAAATGTCATAAAAAACTTCATAATATAGTATGGCGTCAAAATCTGACAAAAAAACTCAAAATTTTTTTTGGCCTAAAAATGTCATAAAAAACGTCATAGTATAGTATGGCGTTTTTTTCGGGCAAAAAAAGTCAAAATTTTTTTTGGCCTCAAAATGTCATAAAAAACATCATAGTATAGTATGGCGTCAAAATCTGCCAAAAAAACTCAAAGTTTTTTTTGGCCTCAAAATGTCATAAAAAACGTCATAGTATAGTATGGCGTTTTTTTCGGGCAAAAAAAGTCAACATTTTTTTTGGCCTCAGAATGTCATAAAAAACGTCATAGTTTGGTATGGCGTTTTTTTCGGGCAAAAAATGTCAAATTTTTTTGGCCTCAAAATGTCATATAAAACGGCATAGTATAGTATGGCGTTTTTTTCGGGCAAAAAAAGTCAAAGATTTTTTTGGCCTCAAAATGTCATAAAAAACGTCATAGTATAGTATGGCGTTTTTTTTCGGGCAAAAAAAGTCAAAATTTTTTTTGGCCTCAATATGTCATAAAAAACGTCATAGTATAGTATGGCGTTTTTTTTCGGGCAAAAAAAGTCAAAAAATTTTTTGGCCTCAAAATGTCATAAAAAACGTCATAGTATAGTATGGCGTTTTTTTCGGGCAAAAAAAGTCAACATTTTTTTTTGCCTCAAAATGTCATAAAAACGTCATAGTATAGTATGGCGTCAAAATCTGCCAAAAAAACTCAAAGTTTTTTTTGGCCTCAAAATGTCATAAAAAACGTCATAGTATAGTATGGCGTTTTTTTTCGGGCAAAAAAAGTCAACATTTTTTTTGGCCTCAGAATGTCATAAAAAACGTCATAGTTTGGTATGGCGTTTTTTTCGGGCAAAAAATGTCAAATTTTTTTGGCCTCAAAAAGTCATATAAAACGGCATAGTATAGTATGGCGTTTTTTTCGGGCAAAAAAAGTCAAAGATTTTTTTGGCCTCAAAATGTCATAAAAAACGTCATAGTATAGTATGGCGTTTTTTTCGGGCAAAAAAAGTCAAAATTTTTTTTGGCCTCAATATGTCATAAAAAACGTCATAGTATAGTATGGCGTTTTTTTTCGGGCAAAAAAAGTCAAAAAATTTTTTGGCCTCAAAATGTCATAAAAAACGTCATAGTATAGTATGGCGTTTTTTTCGGGCAAAAAAAGTCAACATTTTTTTTTGCCTCAAAATGTCATAAAAACTTCATAGTATAGTATGGCGTCAAAATCTGGCAAAAAAAGTCAAAATTTTTTTTGGCCTCAAAATGTCATAAAAAACGTCATAGTATAGTATGGCGTTTTTTTTCGGGCAAAAAAAGTCAAAATTTTTTTTGGCCTCAAAATGTCATAAAAAACGTCATAGTTTGGTATGGCGTTTTTTTCGGGCAAAAAATGTCAAATTTTTTTGGCCTCAAAATGTCATATAAAACGGCATAGTATAGTATGGCGTTTTTTTCGGGCAAAAAAAGTCAAAGATTTTTTTGGCCTCAAAATGTCATAAAAAACGTCATAGTATAGTATGGCGTTTTTTTCGGGCAAAAAAAGTCAAAATTTTTTTTGGCCTCAAAATGTCGTAAAAAACTTCATAGTATAGTATGGCGTTTTTTTCGGGCAAAAAAAGTCAAAATTTTTTTTGGCCTCAAAATGTCATAAAAAACGTCATAGTATAGTATGGCGTCAAAATCTGCCAAAAGAAATCAAAGTTTTTTTTGGCCTCAAAATGTCATAAAAAACGTCATAGTATAGTATGGCGTTTTTTTCGGGCAAAAAAAGTCAACATTTTTTTTGGCCTCAGAATGTCATAAAAAACGTCATAGTTTGGTATGGCGTTTTTTTCGGGCAAAAAATGTCAAATTTTTTTGGCCTCAAAATGTCATATAAAACGGCATAGTATAGTATGGCGTTTTTTTCGGGCAAAAAAGTCAAAGATTTTTTTGGCCTCAAAATGTCATAAAAAACGTCATAGTATAGTATGGCGTTTTTTTCGGGCAAAAAAAGTCAAAATTTTTTTTGGCCTCAATATGTCATAAAAAACGTCATAGTATAGTATGGCGTTTTTTTCGGGCAAAAAAAGTCAAAAAATTTTTTGGCCTCAAAATGTCATAAAAAACGTCATAGTATAGTATGGCGTTTTTTTCGGGCAAAAAAAGTCAACATTTTTTTTTGCCTCAAAATGTCATAAAAACTTCATAGTATAGTATGGCGTCAAAATCTGGCAAAAAAAGTCAAAAATTTTTTTGGCCTCAAAATGTCAGAAAAAACGTCATAGTATAGTATGGCGTTTTTTTCGGGCAAAAAAAGTCAACATTTTTTTTGGCCTCAATATGTCATAAAAAACGTCATAGTATAGTATGGCGTTTTTTTCGGGCAAAAAAAGTCAAAAAATTTTTTGGCCTCAAAATGTCATAAAAAACGTCATAGTATAGTATGGCGTTTTTTCGGGCAAAAAAAGTCAACATTTTTTTTGGCCTCAAAATGTCATAAAAAACTTCATAATATAGTATGGCGTCAAAATCTGACAAAAAAACTCAAAATTTTTTTTGGCCTAAAAATGTCATAAAAAACGTCATAGTATAGTATGGCGTTTTTTTCGGGCAAAAAAAGTCAAAATTTTTTTTGGCCTCAAAATGTCATAAAAAACATCATAGTATAGTATGGCGTCAAAATCTGCCAAAAAAACTCAAAGTTTTTTTTGGCCTCAAAATGTCATAAAAAACGTCATAGTATAGTATGGCGTTTTTTTCGGGCAAAAAAAGTCAACATTTTTTTTGGCCTCAGAATGTCATAAAAAACGTCATAGTTTGGTATGGCGTTTTTTTCGGGCAAAAAATGTCAAATTTTTTTGGCCTCAAAATGTCATATAAAACGGCATAGTATAGTATGGCGTTTTTTCGGGCAAAAAAAGTCAACATTTTTTTTGGCCTCAAAATGTCATAAAAAACTTCATAATATAGTATGGCGTCAAAATCTGACAAAAAAACTCAAAATTTTTTTTGGCCTAAAAATGTCATAAAAAACGTCATAGTATAGTATGGCGTTTTTTTCGGGCAAAAAAAGTCAAAATTTTTTTTGGCCTCAAAATGTCATAAAAAACATCATAGTATAGTATGGCGTCAAAATCTGCCAAAAAAACTCAAAGTTTTTTTTGGCCTCAAAATGTCATAAAAAACGTCATAGTATAGTATGGCGTTTTTTTCGGGCAAAAAAAGTCAACATTTTTTTTGGCCTCAGAATGTCATAAAAAACGTCATAGTTTGGTATGGCGTTTTTTTCGGGCAAAAAATGTCAAATTTTTTTGGCCTCAAAATGTCATATAAAACGGCATAGTATAGTATGGCGTTTTTTTCGGGCAAAAAAAGTCAAAGATTTTTTTGGCCTCAAAATGTCATAAAAAACGTCATAGTATAGTATGGCGTTTTTTTCGGGCAAAAAAAGTCAAAATTTTTTTTGGCCTCAATATGTCATAAAAAACGTCATAGTATAGTATGGCGTTTTTTTCGGGCAAAAAAAGTCAAAAAATTTTTTGGCCTCAAAATGTCATAAAAAACGTCATAGTATAGTATGGCGTTTTTTTCGGGCAAAAAAAGTCAACATTTTTTTTTGCCTCAAAATGTCATAAAAACGTCATAGTATAGTATGGCGTCAAAATCTGCCAAAAAAACTCAAAGTTTTTTTTGGCCTCAAAATGTCATAAAAAACGTCATAGTATAGTATGGCGTTTTTTTCGGGCAAAAAAAGTCAACATTTTTTTTGGCCTCAGAATGTCATAAAAAACGTCATAGTTTGGTATGGCGTTTTTTTCGGGCAAAAAATGTCAAATTTTTTTGGCCTCAAAAAGTCATATAAAACGGCATAGTATAGTATGGCGTTTTTTTCGGGCAAAAAAAGTCAAAGATTTTTTTGGCCTCAAAATGTCATAAAAAACGTCATAGTATAGTATGGCGTTTTTTTCGGGCAAAAAAAGTCAAAATTTTTTTTGGCCTCAATATGTCATAAAAAACGTCATAGTATAGTATGGCGTTTTTTTCGGGCAAAAAAAGTCAAAAAATTTTTTGGCCTCAAAATGTCATAAAAAACGTCATAGTATAGTATGGCGTTTTTTTCGGGCAAAAAAAGTCAACATTTTTTTTTGCCTCAAAATGTCATAAAAACTTCATAGTATAGTATGGCGTCAAAATCTGGCAAAAAAAGTCAAAATTTTTTTTGGCCTCAAAATGTCATAAAAAACGTCATAGTATAGTATGGCGTTTTTTTCGGGCAAAAAAAGTCAAAATTTTTTTTGGCCTCAAAATGTCATAAAAAACGTCATAGTTTGGTATGGCGTTTTTTTCGGGCAAAAAATGTCAAATTTTTTTGGCCTCAAAATGTCATATAAAACGGCATAGTATAGTATGGCGTTTTTTTCGGGCAAAAAAAGTCAAAGATTTTTTTGGCCTCAAAATGTCATAAAAAACGTCATAGTATAGTATGGCGTTTTTTTCGGGCAAAAAAAGTCAAAATTTTTTTTGGCCTCAAAATGTCGTAAAAAACTTCATAGTATAGTATGGCGTTTTTTTCGGGCAAAAAAAGTCAAAATTTTTTTTGGCCTCAAAATGTCATAAAAAACGTCATAGTATAGTATGGCGTCAAAATCTGCCAAAAGAAATCAAAGTTTTTTTTGGCCTCAAAATGTCATAAAAAACGTCATAGTATAGTATGGCGTTTTTTTCGGGCAAAAAAAGTCAACATTTTTTTTGGCCTCAGAATGTCATAAAAAACGTCATAGTTTGGTATGGCGTTTTTTTCGGGCAAAAAATGTCAAATTTTTTTGGCCTCAAAATGTCATATAAAACGGCATAGTATAGTATGGCGTTTTTTTCGGGCAAAAAAGTCAAAGATTTTTTTGGCCTCAAAATGTCATAAAAAACGTCATAGTATAGTATGGCGTTTTTTTCGGGCAAAAAAAGTCAAAATTTTTTTTGGCCTCAATATGTCATAAAAAACGTCATAGTATAGTATGGCGTTTTTTTCGGGCAAAAAAAGTCAAAAAATTTTTTGGCCTCAAAATGTCATAAAAAACGTCATAGTATAGTATGGCGTTTTTTTCGGGCAAAAAAAGTCAACATTTTTTTTTGCCTCAAAATGTCATAAAAACTTCATAGTATAGTATGGCGTCAAAATCTGGCAAAAAAAGTCAAAAATTTTTTTGGCCTCAAAATGTCAGAAAAAACGTCATAGTATAGTATGGCGTTTTTTTCGGGCAAAAAAAGTCAACATTTTTTTTGGCCTCAATATGTCATAAAAAACGTCATAGTATAGTATGGCGTTTTTTTCGGGCAAAAAAAGTCAAAAAATTTTTTGGCCTCAAAATGTCATAAAAAACGTCATAGTATAGTATGGCGTTTTTTCGGGCAAAAAAAGTCAACATTTTTTTTGGCCTCAAAATGTCATAAAAAACTTCATAATATAGTATGGCGTCAAAATCTGACAAAAAAACTCAAAATTTTTTTTGGCCTAAAAATGTCATAAAAAACGTCATAGTATAGTATGGCGTTTTTTTCGGGCAAAAAAAGTCAAAATTTTTTTTGGCCTCAAAATGTCATAAAAAACATCATAGTATAGTATGGCGTCAAAATCTGCCAAAAAAACTCAAAGTTTTTTTTGGCCTCAAAATGTCATAAAAAACGTCATAGTATAGTATGGCGTTTTTTTCGGGCAAAAAAAGTCAACATTTTTTTTGGCCTCAGAATGTCATAAAAAACGTCATAGTTTGGTATGGCGTTTTTTTCGGGCAAAAAATGTCAAATTTTTTTGGCCTCAAAATGTCATATAAAACGGCATAGTATAGTATGGCGTTTTTTTCGGGCAAAAAAAGTCAAAGATTTTTTTGGCCTCAAAATGTCATAAAAAACGTCATAGTATAGTATGGCGTTTTTTTCGGGCAAAAAAAGTCAACATTTTTTTTGGCCTCAGAATGTCATAAAAAACGTCATAGTTTGGTATGGCGTTTTTTTCGGGCAAAAAAAGTCAAAAATTTTTTCGGCCTCAAAAAGTCATAAAAAACATCATAGTATAGTATGGCGTCAAAATCGGCCAAAAAAACTCAAAATTTCTTTTGGCCTCAAAATGTCATAAAAAACGTCATAGTATAGTATGGCATTTTTTTCGGGCAAAAAAAGTCAAAATTTTTCTTGGCCTCAAAATGTCATAAAAAACGTCATAGTATAGTATGGTGTTTTTTTCGGGCAAAATAAGTCAACATTTTTTTTTACCTCAAAATGTCATAAAAAACATCATAGTACAGTATGGCGTTTTTTTCGGGCAAAAAAAGTCAAAATTTTTTTTGGCCTCAAAATGTCATAAAAAACGTCATAGTATAGTATGGCGTCAAAATCTGCCAAAAAAACTCAAAGTTTTTTTTGGCCTCAAAATGTCATAAAAAACGTCATAGTATAGTATGGCGTTTTTTTCGGGCAAAAAAAGTCAACATTTTTTTTGGCCTCAGAATGTCATAAAAAACGTCATAGTTTGGTATGGCGTTTTTTTCGGGCAAAAAATGTCAAATTTTTTTGGCCTCAAAAAGTCATATAAAACGGCATAGTATAGTATGGCGTTTTTTTCGGGCAAAAAAAGTCAAAGATTTTTTTGGCCTCAAAATGTCATAAAAAACGTCATAGTATAGTATGGCGTTTTTTTCGGGCAAAAAAAGTCAAAATTTTTTTTGGCCTCAATATGTCATAAAAAACGTCATAGTATAGTATGGCGTTTTTTTCGGGCAAAAAAAGTCAAAAAATTTTTTGGCCTCAAAATGTCATAAAAAACGTCATAGTATAGTATGGCGTTTTTTTCGGGCAAAAAAAGTCAACATTTTTTTTTGCCTCAAAATGTCATAAAAACTTCATAGTATAGTATGGCGTCAAAATCTGGCAAAAAAAGTCAAAATTTTTTTTGGCCTCAAAATGTCATAAAAAACGTCATAGTATAGTATGGCGTTTTTTTCGGGCAAAAAAAGTCAAAATTTTTTTTGGCCTCAAAATGTCATAAAAAACGTCATAGTATAGTATGGCGTTTTTTTCGGGTAAAAAAAGTCAAAATTTTTTTTGGCCTAAAAATGTCATAAAAAACATCATACTATAGTATGGCGTTTTTTTCGGGCAAAAAAAGTCAAAAAATTTTTTGGCCTCAAAATGTCATAAAAAACGTCATAGTATAGTATGGCGTTTTTTTCGGGCAAAAAAAGTCAACATTTTTTTTGGCCTCAATATGTCATAAAAAACGTCATAGTATAGTATGGCGTTTTTTTCGGGCAAAAAAAGTCAAAAAATTTTTTGGCCTCAAAATGTCATAAAAAACGTCATAGTATAGTATGGCGTTTTTTTCGGGCAAAAAAAGTCAACATTTTTTTTGGCCTCAAAATGTCATAAAAAACTTCATAATATAGTATGGCGTCAAAATCTGACAAAAAAACTCAAAATTTTTTTTGGCCTAAAAATGTCATAAAAAACGTCATAGTATAGTATGGCGTTTTTTTCGGGCAAAAAAAGTCAAAATTTTTTTTGGCCTCAAAATGTCATAAAAAACTTCATAGTATAGTATGGCGTCAAAATCTGCCAAAAAAACTCAAAGTTTTTTTTGGCCTCAAAATGTCATAAAAAACGTCATAGTATAGTATGGCGTTTTTTTCGGGCAAAAAATGTCAAATTTTTTTGGCCTCAAAAAGTCATATAAAACGGCATAGTATAGTATGGCGTTTTTTTCGGGCAAAAAAAGTCAAAGATTTTTTTGGCCTCAAAATGTCATAAAAAACGTCATAGTATAGTATGGCGTTTTTTTCGGGCAAAAAAAGTCAAAATTTTTTTTGGCCTCAATATGTCATAAAAAACGTCATAGTATAGTATGGCGTTTTTTTCGGGCAAAAAAAGTCAAAAAAATTTTTGGCCTCAAAATGTCATAAAAAACGTCATAGTATAGTATGGCGTTTTTTTCGGGCAAAAAATGTCAAATTTTTTTGGCCTCAAAAAGTCATATAAAACGGCATAGTATAGTATGGCGTTTTTTTCGGGCAAAAAAAGTCAAAGATTTTTTTGGCCTCAAAATGTCATAAAAAACGTCATAGTATAGTATGGCGTTTTTTTCGGGCAAAAAAAGTCAAAATTTTTTTTGGCCTCAATATGTCATATAAAACGGCATAGTATAGTATGGCGTTTTTTTCGGGCAAAAAAAGTCAAAGATTTTTTTGGCCTCAAAATGTCATAAAAAACGTCATAGTATAGTATGGCGTTTTTTTCGGGCAAAAAAAGTCAAAATTTTTTTTGGCCTCAATATGTCATAAAAAACGTCATAGTATAGTATGGCGTTTTTTTCGGGCAAAAAAAGTCAAAAAAATTTTTTGCCTCAAAATGTCATAAAAACTTCATAGTATAGTATGGCGTCAAAATCTGGCAAAAAAAGTCAAAATTTTTTTTGGCCTCAAAATGTCATAAAAAACGTCATAGTATAGTATGGCGTTTTTTTCAGGCAAAAAAAGTCAAAAATTTTTTTGGCCTCAAAATGTCATAAAAAACGTCATAGTATAGTATGGCGTTTTTTTCGGGTAAAAAAAGTCAAAATTTTTTTTGGCCTAAAAATGTCATAAAAAACATCATAGTATAGTATGGCGTTTTTTTCGGGCAAAAAAAGTCAAAAAATTTTTTGGCCTCAAAATGTCATAAAAAACGTCATAGTATAGTATGGCGTTTTTTTCGGGCAAAAAAAGTCAACATTTTTTTTGGCCTCAATATGTCATAAAAAACGTCATAGTATAGTATGGCGTTTTTTTCGGGCAAAAAAAGTCAAAAAATTTTTTGGCCTCAAAATGTCATAAAAAACGTCATAGTATAGTATGGCGTTTTTTCGGGCAAAAAAAGTCAACATTTTTTTTGGCCTCAAAATATCATAAAAAACTTCATAATATAGTATGGCGTCAAAATCTGACAAAAAAACTCAAAATTTTTTTTGGCCTAAAAATGTCATAAAAAACGTCATAGTATAGTATGGCGTTTTTTTCGGGCAAAAAAAGTCAAAATTTTTTTTGGCCTCAAAATGTCATAAAAAACATCATAGTATAGTATGGCGTCAAAATCTGCCAAAAAAACTCAAAGTTTTTTTTGGCCTCAAAATGTCATAAAAAACGTCATAGTATAGTATGGCGTTTTTTTCGGGCAAAAAAAGTCAACATTTTTTTTGGCCTCAGAATGTCATAAAAAACGTCATAGTTTGGTATGGCGTTTTTTTCGGGCAAAAAATGTCAAATTTTTTTGGCCTCAAAATGTCATATAAAACGGCATAGTATAGTATGGCGTTTTTTTCGGGCAAAAAAAGTCAAAGATTTTTTTGGCCTCAAAATGTCATAAAAAACGTCATAGTATAGTATGGCGTTTTTTTCGGGCAAAAAAAGTCAAAAATTTTTTTGGCCTCAATATGTCATAAAAAACGTCATAGTATAGTATGGCGTTTTTTTCGGGCAAAAAAAGTCAAAAAATTTTTTGGCCTCAAAATGTCATAAAAAACGTCATAGTATAGTATGGCGTTTTTTTCGGGCAAAAAAAGTCAACATTTTTTTTTGCCTCAAAATGTCATAAAAACTTCATAGTATAGTATGGCGTCAAAATCTGGCAAAAAAAGTCAAAATTTTTTTTGGCCTCAAAATGTCATAAAAAACGTCATAGTATAGTATGGCGTTTTTTTTCGGGCAAAAAAAGTCAAAATTTTTTTTGTCCTAAAAATGTCATAAAAAACGTCATAGTATAGTATGGCGTTTTTTTCGGGTAAAAAAAGTCAAAATTTTTTTTGGCCTAAAAATGTCATAAAAAACATCATAGTATAGTATGGCGTTTTTTTCGGGCAAAAAAAGTCAAAAATTTTTTCGGCCTCAAAATGTCATAAAAAACGTCATAGTATAGTATGGCGTTTTTTTCGGGCAAAAAAAGTCAAAATTTTTTTCGGCCTCAAAAAGTCATAAAAAACGTCATAGTATAGTATGGCGTTTTTTTCGGGCAAAAAAAGTCAAAATTTTTTTTGGCCTCAATATGTCATAAAAAACGTCATAGTATAGTATGGCGTTTTTTTTCGGGCAAAAAAAGTCAAAATTTTTTTTGGCCTCAAAATGTCGTAAAAAACTTCATAGTATAGTATGGCGTTTTTTTCGGGCAAAAAAAGTCAAAAATTTTTTTGGCCTCAAAATGTCATAAAAAACGTCATAGTATAGTATGGCGTCAAAATCTGCCAAAAAAACTCAAAGTTTTTTTTGGCCTCAAAATGTCATAAAAAACGTCATAGTATAGTATGGCGTTTTTTTCGGGCAAAAAAAGTCAACATTTTTTTTGGCCTCAGAATGTCATAAAAAACGTCATAGTTTGGTATGGCGTTTTTTTCAGGCAAAAAATGTCAAATTTTTTTGGCCTCAAAATGTCATATAAAACGGCATAGTATAGTATGGCGTTTTTTTCGGGCAAAAAAAGTCAAAGATTTTTTTGGCCTCAAAATGTCATAAAAAACGTCATAGTATAGTATGGCGTTTTTTTCGGGCAAAAAAAGTCAAAATTTTTTTTGGCCTCAATATGTCATAAAAAACGTCATAGTATAGTATGGCGTTTTTTTCGGGCAAAAAAAGTCAAAATTTTTTTTGCCTCAAAATGTCATAAAAACTTCATAGTATAGTATGGCGTCAAAATCTGGCAAAAAAAGTCAAAATTTTTTTTGGCCTCAAAATGTCATAAAAAACTTCATAGTATAGTATGGCGTTTTTTTCGGGCAAAAAAAGTCAACATTTTTTTTGGCCTCAATATGTCATAAAAAACGTCATAGTATAGTATGGCGTTTTTTTCGGGCAAAAAAAGTCAAAAAATTTTTTGGCCTCAAAATGTCATAAAAAACGTCATAGTATAGTATGGCGTTTTTTCGGGCAAAAAAAGTCAACATTTTTTTTGGCCTCAAAATGTCATAAAAAACTTCATAATATAGTATGGCGTCAAAATCTGACAAAAAAACTCAAAATTTTTTTTGGCCTAAAAATGTCATAAAAAACGTCATAGTATAGTATGGCGTTTTTTTTCGGGCAAAAAAAGTCAAAATTTTTTTTGGCCTCAAAATGTCATAAAAAACGTCATAGTATAGTATGGCGTTTTTTTCGGGCAAAAAAAGTCAACATTTTTTTTGGCCTCAGAATGTCATAAAAAACGTCATAGTTTGGTATGGCGTTTTTTTCGGGCAAAAAATGTCAAATTTTTTTGGCCTCAAAATGTCATATAAAACGGCATAGTATAGTATGGCGTTTTTTTCGGGCAAAAAAAGTCAAAGATTTTTTTGGCCTCAAAATGTCATAAAAAACGTCATAGTATAGTATGGCGTTTTTTTCGGGCAAAAAAAGTCAAAATTTTTTTTGGCCTCAATATGTCATAAAAAACGTCATAGTATAGTATGGCGTTTTTTTCGGGCAAAAAAAGTCAAAAAATTTTTTGGCCTCAAAATGTCATAAAAAACGTCATAGTATAGTATGGCGTTTTTTTCGGGCAAAAAAAGTCAACATTTTTTTTTGCCTCAAAATGTCATAAAAACTTCATAGTATAGTATGGCGTCAAAATCTGGCAAAAAAAGTCAAAATTTTTTTTGGCCTCAAAATGTCATAAAAAACGTCATAGTATAGTATGTCGTTTTTTTCGGGCAAAAAAAGTCAAAATTTTTTTTGGCCTCAAAATGTCATAAAAAACGTCATAGTATAGTATGGCGTTTTTTTCGGGTAAAAAAAGTCAAAATTTTTTTTGGCCTAAAAATGTCATAAAAAACATCATAGTATAGTATGGCGTTTTTTTCGGGCAAAAAAAGTCAAAAAATTTTTTGGCCTCAAAATGTCATAAAAAACGTCATAGTATAGTATGGCGTTTTTTTCGGGCAAAAAAAGTCAACATTTTTTTTGGCCTAAAAATGTCGTAAAAAACGTCATAGTATAGTATGGCGTTTTGTTCGGGCAAAAAAAGTCAAAAATTTCTTTGGCCTCAAAATGTCATAAAAAACGTCATAGTATAGTATTGTGTTTTTTTCGGGTAAAAAAAGTCAAAATTTTTTTTGGCCTCAAAATGTCATAAAAAACTTCATAGTATAGTATGGCGTCAAAATCTGACAAAAAAACTCAAAATTTTTTTTGGCCTAAAAATGTCATAAAAAACTTCATAGTATAGTATGGCGTTTTTTTCGGGCAAAAAAAGTCAAAAAATTTTTTGGCCTCAAAATGTCATAAAAAACGTCATAGTATAGTATGGCGTCAAAATCTGCCAAAAAAACTCAAAGTTTTTTTTGGCCTCAAAATGTCATAAAAAACGTCATAGTATAGTATGGCGTTTTTTTCGGGCAAAAAAAGTCAACGTTTTTTTGGCCTCAAAATGTCAGAAAAAACGTCATAGTATAGTATGGCGTTTTTTTCGGGCAAAAAAAGTCAAAAAATTTTTTTAGCTCAAAAAGTCACAAAAAACGTCATAGTATAGTATGGCGTTTTTTTCAGGCAAAAAAAGTCAAAATTTTTTTTTAGCTCAAAAAGTCATAAAAAACGTCATAGTATAGTATGGCGTTTTTTTCGGGCAAAAAAAGTCAAAATTTTTTTTTAGCTCAAAAAGTCATAAAAAACGTCATAGTATAGTATGGCGTTTTTTTCGGGCAAAAAAAGTCAAAAATTTTTTCGGCCTCAAAAAGTCATAAAAAACATCATAGTATAGTATGGCGTTTTTTTCGGGCAAAAAAAGTCAAAAATTTTTTTTAGCTCAAAAAGTCATAAAAAATGCCATACTATACTATGACGTTTTTTATGACTTTTTGAGGCCGAAAAAAATTTTGACTTTTTTTGCCGGAAAAAAACGCCATACTATACTATGACGTTTTTTATGACTTTTTGAGCTAAAAAAAAATTTTGACTTTTTTTGCCCAAAAAAAACGCCATACTATGACGTTTTTTATGACTTTTTGAACTAAAAAAAATTTTTGACTTTTTTTGCCCGAAAAAAAACGCCATACTATACTATGACGTTTTTTATGACTTTTTGAGCTAAAAAAAAATGTTGACTTTTTTTGCCCGAAAAAAACGCCATACTATACTATGACGTTTTTTATGACTTTTTGAGCTAAAAAAAATTTTTGACTTTTTTTGCCCGAAAACAACGCCATACTATACTATGACGTTTTTTGTGACTTTTTGAGCTAAAAAAAAATTTTGACTTTTTTTGCCGGAAAAAACGCCATACTATACTATGACGTTTTTTATGACTTTTTGAGGCCGAAAAAAATTTTGACTTTTTTTGCCCGAAAAAAACGCCATACTATACTATGACGTTTTTTATGACTTTTTGAGGCCGAAAAAAATTTTGACTTTTTTTGCCCGAAAAAAACGACATACTATACTATGACGTTTTTTATGACTTTTTGAGCTAAAAAAAAATTTTGACTTTTTTTGCCCGAAAAAAACGCCATACTATACTATGACGTTTTTTATGACTTTTTGAGGCCGAAAAAAATTTTGACTTTTTTTGCCCGAAAAAAACGCCATACTATACTATGACGTTTTTTATGACTTTTTGAGGCCTAAAAAAATTTTGACTTTTTTTGCCCGAAAAAAACGCCATACTATACTATGACGTTTTTTATGACTTTTTGAGCTAAAAAAAAAGTTTGACTTTTTTTGCCCGAAAAAAACGCCATACTATACTATGACGTTTTTTATGACTTTTTGAGCTTAAAAAAAATTTTGACTTTTTTTGCCCGAAAAAAACGCCATACTATACTATGACGTTTTTTATGACTTTTTGAGATAAAAAAAAAATTTGACTTTTTTTGCCGGAAAAAAACGCCATACTATACTATGACGTTTTGAGCTAAAAAAAATTTTTGACTTTTTTTGCCCGAAAAAAACGCCATACTATACTATGACGTTTTTTATGACTTTTTGAGGCCTAAAAAAATTTTGACTTTTTTTGCCCGAAAAAAACGCCATACTATACTATGACGTTTTTTATGACTTTTTGAGCTAAAAAAAAATTTTGACTTTTTTTGCCCGAAAAAAACGCCATACTATACTATGACGTTTTTTATGACTTTTTGAGGCCGAAAAAAATTTTGACTTTTTTTGCCCGAAAAAAACGCCATACTATACTATGACGTTTTTTATGACTTTTTGAGCTAAAAAAAAAGTTTGACTTTTTTTGCCCGAAAAAAACGCCATACTATACTATGACGTTTTTTATGACTTTTTGAGCTTAAAAAAAATTTTGACTTTTTTTGCCCGAAAAAAACGCCATACTATACTATGACGTTTTTTATGACTTTTTGAGCTAAAAAAAAATTTTGACTTTTTTTGCCGGAAAAAAAACGCCATACTATACTATGACGTTTTGAGCTAAAAAAAATTTTTGACTTTTTTTGCCCGAAAAAAACGCCATACTATACTATGACGTTTTTTATGACTTTTTGAGGCCTAAAAAAATTTTGACTTTTTTTGCCCGAAAAAAACGCCATACTATACTATGACGTTTTTTATGACTTTTTGAGCTAAAAAAAAATTTTGACTTTTTTTGCCCGAAAAAAACGCCATACTATACTATGACGTTTTTTATGACTTTTTGAGGCCGAAAAAAATTTTGACTTTTTTTGCCCGAAAAAAACGCCATACTATACTATGACGTTTTTTATGACTTTTTGAGCTAAAAAAAAATTTTGACTTTTTTTGCCCGAAAAAAAACGCCATACTATACTATGACGTTTTTTATGACTTTTTAATGCCGAAAAAAATTTTGACTTTTTTTGCCCGAAAAAAACGCCATACTATACTATGACGTTTTTTATGACTTTTTGAGCTAAAAAAAATTTTTGACTTTTTTTGCCCGAAAAAAACGCCATACTATACTATGACGTTTTTTATGACTTTTTGAGGCCTAAAAAAATTTTGACTTTTTTTGCCCGAAAAAAACGCCATACTATACTATGACGTTTTTTTATGACTTTTTGAGGCCTAAAAAAATTTTGACTTTTTTTGCCCGAAAAAAACGCCATACTATACTATGACGTTTTTTATGACTTTTTGAGCTAAAAAAAAATTTTGACTTTTTTTGCCCGAAAAAAACGCCATACTATACTATGACGTATTTTATGACTTTTTGAGCTAAAAAAATTTTTTGACTTTTTTTGCCCGAAAAAAACGACATACTATACTATGACGTTTTTTATGACTTTTTGAGCTAAAAAAAAATTTTGACTTTTTTTGCCCGAAAAAAACGCCATACTATACTATGACGTTTTTTATGACTTTTTGAGCTAAAAAAAAATTTTGACTTTTTTTGCCCGAAAAAAACGCCATACTATACTATGACGTTTTTTATGACTTTTTGAGCTAAAAAAAAATGTTGACTTTTTTTGCCCGAAAAAAACGCCATACTATACTATGACGTTTTTTATGACTTTTTGAGGCCGAAAAAATTTTTGACTTTTTTTGCCCGAAAAAAACGCCATACTATACTATGACGTTTTTTATGACTTTTTGAGCTAAAAAAAAATGTTGACTTTTTTTGCCTGAAAAAAACGCCATACTATACAATGACGTTTTTTATGACTTTTTGAGCTAAAAAAAAATTTTGACTTTTTTTGCCCGAAAAAAACGCCATACTATACTATGACGTTTTTTATGACTTTTTGAGCTAAAAAAAAATTTTGACTTTTTTTGCCCGAAAAAAACGCCATACTATACTATGACGTTTTTTATGACTTTTTGAGCTAAAAAAAAATTTTGACTTTTTTTGCCCGAAAAAAACGCCATACTATACTATGACGTTTTTTATGACTTTTTGAGCTAAAAAAAATTTTTGACTTTTTTTGCCCGAAAAAAACGCCATACTATACTATGACGTTTTTTATGACTTTTTGAGCTAAAAAAATTTTTTGACTTTTTTTGCCCGAAAAAAACGCCATACTATACTATGACGTTTTTTATGACTTTTTGAGCTAAAAAAAAATTTTGACTTTTTTTGCCCGAAAAAAACGCCATACTATACTATGACGTTTTTTATGACTTTTTGAGGCCGAAAAAAATTTTGACTTTTTTTGCCCGAAAAAAACGCCATACTATACTATGACGTTTTTTATGACTTTTTGAGGCCTAAAAAAATTTTGACTTTTTTTGCCCGAAAAAAACGCCATACTATACTATGACGTTTTTTATGACTTTTTGAGCTAAAAAAAAAGTTTGACTTTTTTTGCCCGAAAAAAACGCCATACTATACTATGACGTTTTTTATGACTTTTTGAGCTAAAAAAAAAGTTTGACTTTTTTTGCCCGAAAAAAACGCCATACTATACTATGACGTTTTTTATGACTTTTTGAGCTTAAAAAAAATTTTGACTTTTTTTGCCCGAAAAAAACGCCATACTATACTATGACGTTTTTTATGACTTTTTGAGCTAAAAAAAAATTTTGACTTTTTTTGCCGGAAAAAAACGCCATACTATACTATGACGTTTTGAGCTAAAAAAAATTTTTGACTTTTTTTGCCCGAAAAAAACGCCATACTATACTATGACGTTTTTTATGACTTTTTGAGGCCTAAAAAAATTTTGACTTTTTTTGCCCGAAAAAAACGCCATACTATACTATGACGTTTTTTATGACTTTTTGAGCTAAAAAAAAATTTTGACTTTTTTTGCCCGAAAAAAACGCCATACTATACTATGACGTTTTTTATGACTTTTTGAGGCCGAAAAAAATTTTGACTTTTTTTGCCCGAAAAAAACGCCATACTATACTATGACGTTTTTTATGACTTTTTGAGCTAAAAAAAAAGTTTGACTTTTTTTGCCCGAAAAAAACGCCATACTATACTATGACGTTTTTTATGACTTTTTGAGCTTAAAAAAAATTTTGACTTTTTTTGCCCGAAAAAAACGCCATACTATACTATGACGTTTTTTATGACTTTTTGAGCTAAAAAAAAATTTTGACTTTTTTTGCCCGAAAAAAACGCCATACTATACTATGACGTTTTGAGCTAAAAAAAATTTTTGACTTTTTTTGCCCGAAAAAAACGCCATACTATACTATGACGTTTTTTATGACTTTTTGAGGCCGAAAAAAATTTTGACTTTTTTTGCCCGAAAAAAACGCCATACTATACTATGACGTTTTTTATGACTTTTTGAGGCCTAAAAAAATTTTGACTTTTTTTGCCCGAAAAAAACGCCATACTATACTATGACGTTTTTTATGACTTTTTGAGCTAAAAAAAAAGTTTGACTTTTTTTGCCCGAAAAAAACGCCATACTATACTATGACGTTTTTTATGACTTTTTGAGCTAAAAAAAAATTTTGACTTTTTTTGCCCGAAAAAAACGCCATACTATACTATGACGTTTTTTATGACTTTTTGAGCTAAAAAAAAATGTTGACTTTTTTTGCCCGAAAAAAACGCCATACTATACTATGACGTTTTTTATGACTTTTTGAGCTAAAAAAAAATGTTGACTTTTTTTGCCCGAAAAAAACGCCATACTATACTATGACGTTTTTTATGACTTTTTGAGCTAAAAAAAAATGTTGACTTTTTTTGCCCGAAAAAAACGCCATACTATACTATGACGTTTTTTATGACTTTTTGAGGCCGAAAAAAATTTTGACTTTTTTTGCCCGAAAAAAACGCCATACTATACTATGACGTTTTTTATGACTTTTTGAGGCCTAAAAAAATTTTGACTTTTTTTGCCCGAAAAAAACGCCATACTATACTATGACGTTTTTTATGACTTTTTGAGCTAAAAAAAAAGTTTGACTTTTTTTGCCCGAAAAAAACGCCATACTATACTATGACGTTTTTTATGACTTTTTGAGCTAAAAAAAAATTTTGACTTTTTTTGCCCGAAAAAAACGCCATACTATACTATGACGTTTTTTATGACTTTTTGAGCTAAAAAAAAATGTTGACTTTTTTTGCCCGAAAAAAACGCCATACTATACTATGACGTTTTTTATGACTTTTTGAGCTAAAAAAAAATGTTGACTTTTTTTGCCCGAAAAAAACGCCATACTATACTATGACGTTTTTTATGACTTTTTGAGCTAAAAAAAAAGTTTGACTTTTTTTGCCCGAAAAAAACGCCATACTATACTATGACGTTTTTTATGACTTTTTGAGCTTAAAAAAAATTTTGACTTTTTTTGCCCGAAAAAAACGCCATACTATACTATGACGTTTTTTATGACTTTTTGAGCTAAAAAAAAATTTTGACTTTTTTTGCCCGAAAAAAACGCCATACTATACTATGACGTTTTGAGCTAAAAAAAATTTTTGACTTTTTTTGCCCGAAAAAAACGCCATACTATACTATGACGTTTTTTATGACTTTTTGAGGCCTAAAAAAATTTTGACTTTTTTTGCCCGAAAAAAACGCCATACTATACTATGACGTATTTTATGACTTTTTGAGCTAAAAAAAATTTTTGACTTTTTTTGCCCGAAAAAAACGACATACTATACTATGACGTTTTTTATGACTTTTTGAGCTAAAAAAAAATTTTGACTTTTTTTGCCCGAAAAAAACGCCATACTATACTATGACGTTTTTTATGACTTTTTGAGCTAAAAAAAAATTTTGACTTTTTTTGCCCGAAAAAAACGCCATACTATACTATGACGTTTTTTATGACTTTTTGAGCTAAAAAAAAATGTTGACTTTTTTTGCCCGAAAAAAACGCCATACTATACTATGACGTTTTTTATGACTTTTTGAGCTAAAAAAATTTTGACTTTTTTTGCCCGAAAAAAACGCCATACTATACTATGACGTTTTTTATGACTTTTTGAGCTAAAAAAAATTTTTGACTTTTTTTGCCCGAAAAAAACGCCATACTATACTATGACGTTTTTTATGACTTTTTGAGCTAAAAAAATTTTTTGACTTTTTTTGCCCGAAAAAAACGCCATACTATACTATGACGTTTTTTATGACTTTTTGAGCTAAAAAAAAATTTTGACTTTTTTTGCCCGAAAAAAACGCCATACTATACTATGACGTTTTTTATGACTTTTTGAGCTAAAAAAAAATGTTGACTTTTTTTGCCCGAAAAAAACGCCATACTATACTATGACGTTTTTTATGACTTTTTGAGCTAAAAAAATTTTGACTTTTTTTGCCCGAAAAAAACGCCATACTATACTATGACGTTTTTTATGACTTTTTGAGCTAAAAAAAATTTTTGACTTTTTTTGCCCGAAAAAAACGCCATACTATACTATGACGTTTTTTATGACTTTTTGAGCTAAAAAAATTTTTTGACTTTTTTTGCCCGAAAAAAACGCCATACTATACTATGACGTTTTTTATGACTTTTTGAGCTAAAAAAAAATTTTGACTTTTTTTGCCCGAAAAAAACGCCATACTATACTATGACGTTTTTTATGACTTTTTGAGGCCGAAAAAAATTTTGACTTTTTTTGCCCGAAAAAAACGCCATACTATACTATGACGTTTTTTATGACTTTTTGAGGCCTAAAAAAATTTTGACTTTTTTTGCCCGAAAAAAACGCCATACTATACTATGACGTTTTTTATGACTTTTTGAGCTAAAAAAAAAGTTTGACTTTTTTTGCCCGAAAAAAACGCCATACTATACTATGACGTTTTTTATGACTTTTTGAGCTAAAAAAAAATTTTGACTTTTTTTGCCCGAAAAAAACGCCATACTATACTATGACGTTTTTTATGACTTTTTGAGCTAAAAAAAAATGTTGACTTTTTTTGCCCGAAAAAAACGCCATACTATACTATGACGTTTTTTATGACTTTTTGAGGCCGAAAAAAATTTTGACTTTTTTTGCCCGAAAAAAACGCCATACTATACTATGACGTTTTTTATGACTTTTTGAGGCCGAAAAAAATTTTGACTTTTTTTGCCCGAAAAAAACGCCATACTATACTATGACGTTTTTTATGACTTTTTGAGCTAAAAAAAAAGTTTGACTTTTTTTGCCCGAAAAAAACGCCATACTATACTATGACGTTTTTTATGACTTTTTGAGCTAAAAAAAAATTTTGACTTTTTTTGCCCGAAAAAAACGCCATACTATACTATGACGTTTTTTATGACTTTTTGAGCTAAAAAAAAATGTTGACTTTTTTTGCCCGAAAAAAACGCCATACTATACTATGACGTTTTTTATGACTTTTTGAGCTAAAAAAAAATGTTGACTTTTTTTGCCCGAAAAAAACGCCATACTATACTATGACGTTTTTTATGACTTTTTGAGCTAAAAAAAAAGTTTGACTTTTTTTGCCCGAAAAAAACGCCATACTATACTATGACGTTTTTTATGACTTTTTGAGCTTAAAAAAAATTTTGACTTTTTTTGCCCGAAAAAAACGCCATACTATACTATGACGTTTTTTATGACTTTTTGAGCTAAAAAAAAATTTTGACTTTTTTTGCCCGAAAAAAACGCCATACTATACTATGACGTTTTGAGCTAAAAAAAATTTTTGACTTTTTTTGCCCGAAAAAAACGCCATACTATACTATGACGTTTTTTATGACTTTTTGAGGCCTAAAAAAATTTTGACTTTTTTTGCCCGAAAAAAACGCCATACTATACTATGACGTATTTTATGACTTTTTGAGCTAAAAAAAATTTTTGACTTTTTTTGCCCGAAAAAAACGACATACTATACTATGACGTTTTTTATGACTTTTTGAGCTAAAAAAAAATTTTGACTTTTTTTGCCCGAAAAAAACGCCATACTATACTATGACGTTTTTTATGACTTTTTGAGCTAAAAAAAAATTTTGACTTTTTTTGCCCGAAAAAAACGCCATACTATACTATGACGTTTTTTATGACTTTTTGAGCTAAAAAAAATTTTTGACTTTTTTTGCCCGAAAAAAACGCCATACTATACTATGACGTTTTTTATGACTTTTTGAGGCCTAAAAAAATTTTGACTTTTTTTGCCCGAAAAAAACGCCATACTATACTATGACGTATTTTATGACTTTTTGAGCTAAAAAAAATTTTTGACTTTTTTTGCCCGAAAAAAACGCCATACTATACTATGACGTTTTTTATGACTTTTTGAGCTAAAAAAAAATTTTGACTTTTTTTGCCGGAAAAAAACGCCATACTATACTATGACGTTTTGAGCTAAAAAAAATTTTTGACTTTTTTTGCCCGAAAAAAACGCCATACTATACTATGACGTTTTTTATGACTTTTTGAGGCCTAAAAAAATTTTGACTTTTTTTGCCCGAAAAAAACGCCATACTATACTATGACGTTTTTTATGACTTTTTGAGCTAAAAAAAAATTTTGACTTTTTTTGCCCGAAAAAAACGCCATACTATACTATGACGTTTTTTATGACTTTTTGAGGCCGAAAAAAATTTTGACTTTTTTTGCCCGAAAAAAACGCCATACTATACTATGACGTTTTTTATGACTTTTTGAGCTAAAAAAAAAGTTTGACTTTTTTTGCCCGAAAAAAACGCCATACTATACTATGACGTTTTTTATGACTTTTTGAGCTTAAAAAAAATTTTGACTTTTTTTGCCCGAAAAAAACGCCATACTATACTATGACGTTTTTTATGACTTTTTGAGCTAAAAAAAAATTTTGACTTTTTTTGCCCGAAAAAAAACGCCATACTATACTATGACGTTTTGAGCTAAAAAAAATTTTTGACTTTTTTTGCCCGAAAAAAACGCCATACTATACTATGACGTTTTTTATGACTTTTTGAGGCCGAAAAAAATTTTGACTTTTTTTGCCCGAAAAAAACGCCATACTATACTATGACGTTTTTTATGACTTTTTGAGGCCTAAAAAAATTTTGACTTTTTTTGCCCGAAAAAAACGCCATACTATACTATGACGTTTTTTATGACTTTTTGAGCTAAAAAAAAAGTTTGACTTTTTTTGCCCGAAAAAAACGCCATACTATACTATGACGTTTTTTATGACTTTTTGAGCTAAAAAAAAATTTTGACTTTTTTTGCCCGAAAAAAACGCCATACTATACTATGACGTTTTTTATGACTTTTTGAGCTAAAAAAAAATGTTGACTTTTTTTGCCCGAAAAAAACGCCATACTATACTATGACGTTTTTTATGACTTTTTGAGCTAAAAAAAAATGTTGACTTTTTTTGCCCGAAAAAAACGCCATACTATACTATGACGTTTTTTATGACTTTTTGAGCTAAAAAAAAATGTTGACTTTTTTTGCCCGAAAAAAACGCCATACTATACTATGACGTTTTTTATGACTTTTTGAGGCCGAAAAAAATTTTGACTTTTTTTGCCCGAAAAAAACGCCATACTATACTATGACGTTTTTTATGACTTTTTGAGGCCTAAAAAAATTTTGACTTTTTTTGCCCGAAAAAAACGCCATACTATACTATGACGTTTTTTATGACTTTTTGAGCTAAAAAAAAAGTTTGACTTTTTTTGCCCGAAAAAAACGCCATACTATACTATGACGTTTTTTATGACTTTTTGAGCTAAAAAAAAATTTTGACTTTTTTTGCCCGAAAAAAACGCCATACTATACTATGACGTTTTTTATGACTTTTTGAGCTAAAAAAAAATGTTGACTTTTTTTGCCCGAAAAAAACGCCATACTATACTATGACGTTTTTTATGACTTTTTGAGCTAAAAAAAAATGTTGACTTTTTTTGCCCGAAAAAAACGCCATACTATACTATGACGTTTTTTATGACTTTTTGAGCTAAAAAAAAAGTTTGACTTTTTTTGCCCGAAAAAAAACGCCATACTATACTATGACGTTTTTTATGACTTTTTGAGCTTAAAAAAAATTTTGACTTTTTTTGCCCGAAAAAAACGCCATACTATACTATGACGTTTTTTATGACTTTTTGAGCTAAAAAAAAATTTTGACTTTTTTTGCCCGAAAAAAACGCCATACTATACTATGACGTTTTGAGCTAAAAAAAATTTTTGACTTTTTTTGCCCGAAAAAAACGCCATACTATACTATGACGTTTTTTATGACTTTTTGAGGCCTAAAAAAATTTTGACTTTTTTTGCCCGAAAAAAACGCCATACTATACTATGACGTATTTTATGACTTTTTGAGCTAAAAAAAATTTTTGACTTTTTTTGCCCGAAAAAAACGACATACTATACTATGACGTTTTTTATGACTTTTTGAGCTAAAAAAAAATTTTGACTTTTTTTGCCCGAAAAAAACGCCATACTATACTATGACGTTTTTTATGACTTTTTGAGCTAAAAAAAAATTTTGACTTTTTTTGCCCGAAAAAAACGCCATACTATACTATGACGTTTTTTATGACTTTTTGAGCTAAAAAAAAATGTTGACTTTTTTTGCCCGAAAAAAACGCCATACTATACTATGACGTTTTTTATGACTTTTTGAGCTAAAAAAATTTTGACTTTTTTTGCCCGAAAAAAACGCCATACTATACTATGACGTTTTTTATGACTTTTTGAGCTAAAAAAAATTTTTGACTTTTTTTGCCCGAAAAAAACGCCATACTATACTATGACGTTTTTTATGACTTTTTGAGCTAAAAAAATTTTTTGACTTTTTTTGCCCGAAAAAAACGCCATACTATACTATGACGTTTTTTATGACTTTTTGAGCTAAAAAAAAATTTTGACTTTTTTTGCCCGAAAAAAACGCCATACTATACTATGACGTTTTTTATGACTTTTTGAGCTAAAAAAAAATGTTGACTTTTTTTGCCCGAAAAAAACGCCATACTATACTATGACGTTTTTTATGACTTTTTGAGCTAAAAAAATTTTGACTTTTTTTGCCCGAAAAAAACGCCATACTATACTATGACGTTTTTTATGACTTTTTGAGCTAAAAAAAATTTTTGACTTTTTTTGCCCGAAAAAAACGCCATACTATACTATGACGTTTTTTATGACTTTTTGAGCTAAAAAAATTTTTTGACTTTTTTTGCCCGAAAAAAACGCCATACTATACTATGACGTTTTTTATGACTTTTTGAGCTAAAAAAAAATTTTGACTTTTTTTGCCCGAAAAAAACGCCATACTATACTATGACGTTTTTTATGACTTTTTGAGGCCGAAAAAAATTTTGACTTTTTTTGCCCGAAAAAAACGCCATACTATACTATGACGTTTTTTATGACTTTTTGAGGCCTAAAAAAATTTTGACTTTTTTTGCCCGAAAAAAACGCCATACTATACTATGACGTTTTTTATGACTTTTTGAGCTAAAAAAAAAGTTTGACTTTTTTTGCCCGAAAAAAACGCCATACTATACTATGACGTTTTTTATGACTTTTTGAGCTAAAAAAAAATTTTGACTTTTTTTGCCCGAAAAAAACGCCATACTATACTATGACGTTTTTTATGACTTTTTGAGCTAAAAAAAAATGTTGACTTTTTTTGCCCGAAAAAAACGCCATACTATACTATGACGTTTTTTATGACTTTTTGAGGCCGAAAAAAATTTTGACTTTTTTTGCCCGAAAAAAACGCCATACTATACTATGACGTTTTTTATGACTTTTTGAGGCCGAAAAAAATTTTGACTTTTTTTGCCCGAAAAAAACGCCATACTATACTATGACGTTTTTTATGACTTTTTGAGCTAAAAAAAAAGTTTGACTTTTTTTGCCCGAAAAAAACGCCATACTATACTATGACGTTTTTTATGACTTTTTGAGCTAAAAAAAAATTTTGACTTTTTTTGCCCGAAAAAAACGCCATACTATACTATGACGTTTTTTATGACTTTTTGAGCTAAAAAAAAATGTTGACTTTTTTTGCCCGAAAAAAACGCCATACTATACTATGACGTTTTTTATGACTTTTTGAGCTAAAAAAAAATGTTGACTTTTTTTGCCCGAAAAAAACGCCATACTATACTATGACGTTTTTTATGACTTTTTGAGCTAAAAAAAAAGTTTGACTTTTTTTGCCCGAAAAAAACGCCATACTATACTATGACGTTTTTTATGACTTTTTGAGCTTAAAAAAAATTTTGACTTTTTTTGCCCGAAAAAAACGCCATACTATACTATGACGTTTTTTATGACTTTTTGAGCTAAAAAAAAATTTTGACTTTTTTTGCCCGAAAAAAACGCCATACTATACTATGACGTTTTGAGCTAAAAAAAATTTTTGACTTTTTTTGCCCGAAAAAAACGCCATACTATACTATGACGTTTTTTATGACTTTTTGAGGCCTAAAAAAATTTTGACTTTTTTTGCCCGAAAAAAACGCCATACTATACTATGACGTATTTTATGACTTTTTGAGCTAAAAAAAATTTTTGACTTTTTTTGCCCGAAAAAAACGACATACTATACTATGACGTTTTTTATGACTTTTTGAGCTAAAAAAAAATTTTGACTTTTTTTGCCCGAAAAAAACGCCATACTATACTATGACGTTTTTTATGACTTTTTGAGCTAAAAAAAAATTTTGACTTTTTTTGCCCGAAAAAAACGCCATACTATACTATGACGTTTTTTATGACTTTTTGAGCTAAAAAAAATTTTTGACTTTTTTTGCCCGAAAAAAACGCCATACTATACTATGACGTTTTTTATGACTTTTTGAGGCCTAAAAAAATTTTGACTTTTTTTGCCCGAAAAAAACGCCATACTATACTATGACGTATTTTATGACTTTTTGAGCTAAAAAAAATTTTTGACTTTTTTTGCCCGAAAAAAACGACATACTATACTATGACGTTTTTTATGACTTTTTGAGCTAAAAAAAAATTTTGACTTTTTTTGCCCGAAAAAAACGCCATACTATACTATGACGTTTTTTATGACTTTTTGAGCTAAAAAAAAATTTTGACTTTTTTTGCCCGAAAAAAACGCCATACTATACTATGACGTTTTTTATGACTTTTTAATGCCGAAAAAAATTTTGACTTTTTTTGCCCGAAAAAAACGCCATACTATACTATGACGTTTTTTATGACTTTTTGAGCTAAAAAAAAATGTTGACTTTTTTTGCCCGAAAAAAACGCCATACTATACTATGACGTTTTTTATGACTTTTTGAGCTAAAAAAAAATTTTGACTTTTTTTGCCCGAAAAAAACGCCATACTATACTATGACGTTTTTTATGACTTTTTGAGCTGAAAAAAAATTTTGACTTTTTTTGCCCGAAAAAAACGCCATACTATACTATGACGTTTTTTATGACTTTTTGAGCTAAAAAAAAATTTTGACTTTTTTTGCCCGAAAAAAACGCCATACTATACTATGACGTTTTTTATGACTTTTTGAGCTAAAAAAAAATGTTGACTTTTTTTGCCCGAAAAAAACGCCATACTATACTATGACGTTTTTTATGACTTTTTGAGCTAAAAAAAAATGTTGACTTTTTTTGCCCGAAAAAAACGCCATACTATACTATGACGTTTTTTATGACTTTTTGAGGCCTAAAAAAATGTTGACTTTTTTTGCCCGAAAAAAACGCCATACTATACTATGACGTTTTTATGACTTTTTGAGCTAAAAAAAAATTTTGACTTTTTTTGCCCGAAAAAAACGCCATACTATACTATGACGTTTTTTATGACTTTTTGAGCTAAAAAAAAATTTTGACTTTTTTTGCCCGAAAAAAACGCCATACTATACTATGACGTTTTTTATGACTTTTTGAGGCCGAAAAAAATTTTGACTTTTTTTGCCCGAAAAAAACGCCATACTATACTATGACGTTTTTTATGACTTTTTAATGCCGAAAAAAATTTTGACTTTTTTTTCCCGAAAAAAACGCCATACTATACTATGACGTTTTTTATGACTTTTTGAGCTAAAAAAAATTTTTGACTTTTTTTGCCCGAAAAAAACGCCATACTATACTATGACGTTTTTTATGACTTTTTGAGCTAAAAAAAATTTTTGACTTTTTTTGCCCGAAAAAAACGCCATACTATACTATGACGTTTTTTATGACTTTTTGAGGCCTAAAAAAATTTTGACTTTTTTTGCCCGAAAAAAACGCCATACTATACTATGACGTTTTTTATGACTTTTTGAGCTAAAAAAAAATGTTGACTTTTTTTGCCCGAAAAAAACGCCATACTATACTATGACGTTTTTTATGACTTTTTGAGGCCTAAAAAAATGTTGACTTTTTTTGCCCGAAAAAAACGCCATACTATACTATGACGTTTTTATGACTTTTTGAGCTAAAAAAAAATTTTGACTTTTTTTGCCCGAAAAAAACGCCATACTATACTATGACGTTTTTTATGACTTTTTGAGCTAAAAAAAAATGTTGACTTTTTTTGCCCGAAAAAAACGCCATACTATACTATGACGTTTTTTATGACTTTTTGAGCTAAAAAAAAATTTTGACTTTTTTTGCCCGAAAAAAACGCCATACTATACTATGACGTTTTTTATGACTTTTTGAGCTAAAAAAAAATTTTGACTTTTTTTGCCCGAAAAAAACGCCATACTATACTATGACGTTTTTTATGACTTTTTGAGCTAAAAAAAAATGTTGACTTTTTTTGCCCGAAAAAAACGCCATACTATACTATGACGTTTTTTATGACTTTTTGAGCTAAAAAAAATTTTTGACTTTTTTTGCCCGAAAAAAACGCCATACTATACTATGACGTTTTTTATGACTTTTTGAGCTAAAAAAAAATTTTGACTTTTTTTGCCCGAAAAAAACGCCATACTATACTATGACGTTTTTTATGACTTTTTGAGCTAAAAAAATTTTTTGACTTTTTTTGCCCGAAAAAAACGCCATACTATACTATGACGTTTTTTATGACTTTTTGAGCTAAAAAAAAATGTTGACTTTTTTTGCCCGAAAAAAACGCCATACTATACTATGACGTTTTTTATGACTTTTTGAGCTAAAAAAAATTTTTGACTTTTTTTGCCCGAAAAAAACGCCATACTATACTATGACGTTTTTTATGACTTTTTGAGCTAAAAAAATTTTTTGACTTTTTTTGCCCGAAAAAAACGCCATACTATACTATGACGTTTTTTATGACTTTTTGAGCTAAAAAAAAATGTTGACTTTTTTTGCCCGAAAAAAACGCCATACTATACTATGACGTTTTTTATGACTTTTTGAGCTAAAAAAAAATGTTGACTTTTTTTGCCCGAAAAAAACGCCATACTATACTATGACGTTTTTTATGACTTTTTGAGCTAAAAAAAAATTTTGACTTTTTTTGCCCGAAAAAAACGCCATACTATACTATGACGTTTTTTATGACTTTTTGAGCTAAAAATAAATTTTGACTTTTTTTGCCCGAAAAAAACGCCATACTATACTATGACGTTTTTTATGACTTTTTGAGCTAAAAAAAAATTTTGACTTTTTTTGCCCGAAAAAAACGCCATACTATACTATGACGTTTTTTATGACTTTTTGAGGCCTAAAAAAATGTTGACTTTTTTTGCCCGAAAAAAACGCCATACTATACTATGACGTTTTTATGACTTTTTGAGCTAAAAAAAAATTTTGACTTTTTTTGCCCGAAAAAAACGCCATACTATACTATGACGTTTTTTATGACTTTTTGAGCTAAAAAAAAATGTTGACTTTTTTTGCCCGAAAAAAACGCCATACTATACTATGACGTTTTTTATGACTTTTTGAGGCCTAAAAAAATTTTGACTTTTTTTGGCCGATTTTGACGCCATACTATACTATGACGTTTTCTATGACTTTTCGAGGCCAAAAAAAATGTTGACTTTTTTTGCCCGAAAAAAACGCCATACTATACTATGACGTTTTTTATGACTTTTTGAGCTAAAAAAAATTTTTGACTTTTTTTGCCCGAAAAAAACGCCATACTATACTATGACGTTTTTTATGACTTTTTGAGCTAAAAAAAAAGTTGACTTTTTTTGCCCGAAAAAAACGCCATACTATACTATGACGTTTTTTATGACTTTTTGAGCTAAAAAAAAATTTTGACTTTTTTTGCCCGAAAAAAACGCCATACTATACTATGACGTTTTTTATGACTTTTTGAGCTAAAAAAAAATTTTGACTTTTTTTGCCCGAAAAAAACGCCATACTATACTATGACGTTTTTTATGACTTTTTGAGCTAAAAAAAAATGTTGACTTTTTTTGCCCGAAAAAAACGCCATACTATACTATGACGTTTTTTATGACTTTTTGAGCTAAAAAAAAATTTTGACTTTTTTTGCCCGAAAAAAACGCCATACTATACTATGACGTTTTTTATGACTTTTTGAGCTAAAAAAAAATTTTGACTTTTTTTGCCCGAAAAAAACGCCATACTATACTATGACGTTTTTTATGACTTTTTGAGCTAAAAAAAAATTTTGACTTTTTTTGCCCGAAAAAAACGCCATACTATACTATGACGTTTTTTATGACTTTTTGAGCTAAAAAAAAATTTTGACTTTTTTTGCCCGAAAAAAACGCCATACTATACTATGACGTTTTTTATGACTTTTTGAGCTAAAAAAAATTTTTGACTTTTTTTGCCCGAAAAAAACGCCATACTATACTATGACGTTTTTTATGACTTTTTGAGCTAAAAAAAAATTTTGACTTTTTTTGCCCGAAAAAAACGCCATACTATACTATGACGTTTTTTATGACTTTTTGAGCTAAAAAAAAATGTTGACTTTTTTTGCCCGAAAAAAACGCCATACTATACTATGACGTTTTTTATGACTTTTTGAGCTAAAAAAAATTTTTGACTTTTTTTGCCCGAAAAAAACGCCATACTATACTATGACGTTTTTTATGACTTTTTGAGCTAAAAAAATTTTTTGACTTTTTTTGCCCGAAAAAAACGCCATACTATACTATGACGTTTTTTATGACTTTTTGAGCTAAAAAAAAATGTTGACTTTTTTTGCCCGAAAAAAACGCCATACTATACTATGACGTTTTTTATGACTTTTTGAGCTAAAAAAAAATGTTGACTTTTTTTGCCCGAAAAAAACGCCATACTATACTATGACGTTTTTTATGACTTTTTGAGCTAAAAAAAAATTTTGACTTTTTTTGCCCGAAAAAAACGCCATACTATACTATGACGTTTTTTATGACTTTTTGAGCTAAAAAAAAATTTTGACTTTTTTTGCCCGAAAAAAACGCCATACTATACTATGACGTTTTTTATGACTTTTTGAGCTAAAAAAAAATTTTGACTTTTTTTGCCCGAAAAAAACGCCATACTATACTATGACGTTTTTTATGACTTTTTGAGGCCTAAAAAAATGTTGACTTTTTTTGCCCGAAAAAAACGCCATACTATACTATGACGTTTTTATGACTTTTTGAGCTAAAAAAAAATTTTGACTTTTTTTGCCCGAAAAAAACGCCATACTATACTATGACGTTTTTTATGACTTTTTGAGCTAAAAAAAAATGTTGACTTTTTTTGCCCGAAAAAAACGCCATGACGTTTTTTATGACTTTTTGAGGCCTAAAAAAATTTTGACTTTTTTTGCCCGAAAAAAACGCCATACTATACTATGACGTTTTTTATGACTTTTTGAGCTAAAAAAAATTTTTGACTTTTTTTGCCCGAAAAAAACGCCATACTATACTATGACGTTTTTTATGACTTTTTGAGGCCTAAAAAAATTTTGACTTTTTTTGCCCGAAAAAAACGCCATACTATACTATGACGTTTTTTATGACTTTTTGAGGCCTAAAAAAATTTTGACTTTTTTTGCCCGAAAAAAACGCCATACTATACTATGACGTTTTTTATGACTTTTTGAGCTAAAAAAAAATGTTGACTTTTTTTGCCCGAAAAAAACGCCATACTATACTATGACGTTTTTTATGACTTTTTGAGGCCTAAAAAAATTTTGACTTTTTTTGCCCGAAAAAAACGCCATACTATACTATGACGTTTTTTATGACTTTTTGAGGCCTAAAAAAATTTTGACTTTTTTTGCCCAAAAAAAACGCCATACTATACTGTGACGTTTTTTATGACTTTTTGAGGCCTAAAAAAATTTTGACTTTTTTTGGCCGATTTTGACGCCATACTATACTATGACGTTTTCTATGACTTTTCGAGGCCAAAAAAAATTTTGACTTTTTTTGCCCGAAAAAAACGCCATACTATACTATGACGTTTTTTATGACTTTTTGAGCTAAAAAAAAATTTTGACTTTTTTTGCCCGAAAAAAACGCCATACTATACTATGACGTTTTTTATGACTTTTTGAGCTAAAAAAAATTTTTGACTTTTTTTGCCCGAAAAAAACGCCATACTATACTATGACGTTTTTTATGACTTTTTGAGGCCTAAAAAAATTTTGACTTTTTTTGCCCGAAAAAAACGCCATACTATACTATGACGTTTTTTATGACTTTTTGAGGCCTAAAAAAATTTTGACTTTTTTTGCCCGAAAAAAACGCCATACTATACTATGACGTTTTTTATGACTTTTTGAGCTAAAAAAAAATGTTGACTTTTTTTGCCCGAAAAAAACGCCATACTATACTATGACGTTTTTTATGACTTTTTGAGCTAAAAAAAAATGTTGACTTTTTTTGCCCGAAAAAAACGCCATACTATACTATGACGTTTTTTATGACTTTTTGAGGCCTAAAAAAATGTTGACTTTTTTTGCCCGAAAAAAACGCCATACTATACTATGACGTTTTTTATGACTTTTTGAGGCCTAAAAAAATTTTGACTTTTTTTGCCCGAAAAAAAACGCCATACTATACTATGACGTTTTTTATGACTTTTTGAGCTAAAAAAAAATGTTGACTTTTTTTGCCCGAAAAAAACGCCATACTATACTATGACGTTTTTTATGACTTTTTGAGGCCTAAAAAAATTTTGACTTTTTTTGGCCGATTTTGACGCCATACTATACTATGACGTTTTCTATGACTTTTCGAGGCCAAAAAAAATGTTGACTTTTTTTGCCCGAAAAAAACGCCATACTATACTATGACGTTTTTTATGACTTTTTGAGCTAAAAAAAATTTTTGACTTTTTTTGCCCGAAAAAAACGCCATACTATACTATGACGTTTTTTATGACTTTTTGAGCTAAAAAAAAAGTTGACTTTTTTTGCCCGAAAAAAACGCCATACTATACTATGACGTTTTTTATGACTTTTTGAGGCCTAAAAAAATTTTGACTTTTTTTGCCCGAAAAAAACGCCATACTATACTATGACGTTTTTTATGACTTTTTGAGCTAAAAAAAAATGTTGACTTTTTTTGCCCGAAAAAAACGCCATACTATACTATGACGTTTTTTATGACTTTTTGAGGCCTAAAAAAATGTTGACTTTTTTTGCCCGAAAAAAACGCCATACTATACTATGACGTTTTTTATGACTTTTTGAGGCCTAAAAAAATTTTGACTTTTTTTGCCCGAAAAAAACGCCATACTATACTATGACGTTTTTTATGACTTTTTGAGCTAAAAAAAAATGTTGACTTTTTTTGCCCGAAAAAAACGCCATACTATACTATGACGTTTTTTATGACTTTTTGAGGCCTAAAAAAATTTTGACTTTTTTTGGCCGATTTTGACGCCATACTATACTATGACGTTTTCTATGACTTTTCGAGGCCAAAAAAAATGTTGACTTTTTTTGCCCGAAAAAAACGCCATACTATACTATGACGTTTTTTATGACTTTTTGAGCTAAAAAAAATTTTTGACTTTTTTTGCCCGAAAAAAACGCCATACTATACTATGACGTTTTTTATGACTTTTTGAGCTAAAAAAAAAGTTGACTTTTTTTGCCCGAAAAAAACGCCATACTATACTATGACGTTTTTTATGACTTTTTGAGGCCTAAAAAAATTTTGACTTTTTTTGCCCGAAAAAAACGCCATACTATACTATGACGTTTTTTATGACTTTTTGAGGCCTAAAAAAATTTTGACTTTTTTTGCCCGAAAAAAACGCCATACTATACTATGACGTTTTTTATGACTTTTTGAGCTAAAAAAAAATGTTGACTTTTTTTGCCCGAAAAAAACGCCATACTATACTATGACGTTTTTTATGACTTTTTGAGCTAAAAAAAAATGTTGACTTTTTTTGCCCGAAAAAAACGCCATACTATACTATGACGTTTTTTATGACTTTTTGAGGCCTAAAAAAATTTTGACTTTTTTTGCCCGAAAAAAACGCCATACTATACTATGACGTTTTTTATGACTTTTTGAGGCCTAAAAAAATTTTGACTTTTTTTGCCCAAAAAAAACGCCATACTATACTGTGACGTTTTTTATGACTTTTTGAGCTAAAAAAAAATTTTGACTTTTTTTGCCCGAAAAAAACGCCATACTATACTATGACGTTTTTTATGACTTTTTGAGCTAAAAAAAAATTTTGACTTTTTTTGCCCGAAAAAAACGCCATACTATACTATGACGTTTTTTATGACTTTTTGAGCTAAAAAAAAATTTTGACTTTTTTTGCCCGAAAAAAACGCCATACTATACTATGACGTTTTTTATGACTTTTTGAGCTAAAAAAAAATGTTGACTTTTTTTGCCCGAAAAAAACGCCATACTATACTATGACGTTTTTTATGACTTTTTGAGCTAAAAAAAAATGTTGACTTTTTTTGCCCGAAAAAAACGCCATACTATACTATGACGTTTTTTATGACTTTTTGAGGCCTAAAAAAATGTTGACTTTTTTTGCCCGAAAAAAACGCCATACTATACTATGACGTTTTTATGACTTTTTGAGCTAAAAAAAAATTTTGACTTTTTTTGCCCGAAAAAAACGCCATACTATACTATGACGTTTTTTATGACTTTTTGAGCTAAAAAAAAATGTTGACTTTTTTTGCCCGAAAAAAACGCCATACTATACTATGACGTTTTTTATGACTTTTTGAGCTAAAAAAAAATTTTGACTTTTTTTGCCCGAAAAAAACGCCATACTATACTATGACGTTTTTTATGACTTTTTGAGCTAAAAAAAAATTTTGACTTTTTTTGCCCGAAAAAAACGCCATACTATACTATGACGTTTTTTATGACTTTTTGAGCTAAAAAAAAATGTTGACTTTTTTTGCCCGAAAAAAACGCCATACTATACTATGACGTTTTTTATGACTTTTTGAGCTAAAAAAAATTTTTGACTTTTTTTGCCCGAAAAAAACGCCATACTATACTATGACGTTTTTTATGACTTTTTGAGCTAAAAAAAAATTTTGACTTTTTTTGCCCGAAAAAAATGCCATACTATACTATGACGTTTTTTATGACTTTTTGAGCTAAAAAAATTTTTTGACTTTTTTTGCCCGAAAAAAACGCCATACTATACTATGACGTTTTTTATGACTTTTTGAGCTAAAAAAAAATGTTGACTTTTTTTGCCCGAAAAAAACGCCATACTATACTATGACGTTTTTTATGACTTTTTGAGCTAAAAAAAATTTTTGACTTTTTTTGCCCGAAAAAAACGCCATACTATACTATGACGTTTTTTATGACTTTTTGAGCTAAAAAAATTTTTTGACTTTTTTTGCCCGAAAAAAACGCCATACTATACTATGACGTTTTTTATGACTTTTTGAGCTAAAAAAAAATGTTGACTTTTTTTGCCCGAAAAAAACGCCATACTATACTATGACGTTTTTTATGACTTTTTGAGCTAAAAAAAAATGTTGACTTTTTTTGCCCGAAAAAAACGCCATACTATACTATGACGTTTTTTATGACTTTTTGAGCTAAAAAAAAATTTTGACTTTTTTTGCCCGAAAAAAACGCCATACTATACTATGACGTTTTTTATGACTTTTTGAGCTAAAAATAAATTTTGACTTTTTTTGCCCGAAAAAAACGCCATACTATACTATGACGTTTTTTATGACTTTTTGAGCTAAAAAAAAATTTTGACTTTTTTTGCCCGAAAAAAACGCCATACTATACTATGACGTTTTTTATGACTTTTTGAGGCCTAAAAAAATGTTGACTTTTTTTGCCCGAAAAAAACGCCATACTATACTATGACGTTTTTATGACTTTTTGAGCTAAAAAAAAATTTTGACTTTTTTTGCCCGAAAAAAACGCCATACTATACTATGACGTTTTTTATGACTTTTTGAGCTAAAAAAAAATGTTGACTTTTTTTGCCCGAAAAAAACGCCATACTATACTATGACGTTTTTTATGACTTTTTGAGGCCTAAAAAAATTTTGACTTTTTTTGGCCGATTTTGACGCCATACTATACTATGACGTTTTCTATGACTTTTCGAGGCCAAAAAAAATGTTGACTTTTTTTGCCCGAAAAAAACGCCATACTATACTATGACGTTTTTTATGACTTTTTGAGCTAAAAAAAATTTTTGACTTTTTTTGCCCGAAAAAAACGCCATACTATACTATGACGTTTTTTATGACTTTTTGAGCTAAAAAAAAAGTTGACTTTTTTTGCCCGAAAAAAACGCCATACTATACTATGACGTTTTTTATGACTTTTTGAGCTAAAAAAAAATTTTGACTTTTTTTGCCCGAAAAAAACGCCATACTATACTATGACGTTTTTTATGACTTTTTGAGCTAAAAAAAAATTTTGACTTTTTTTGCCCGAAAAAAACGCCATACTATACTATGACGTTTTTTATGACTTTTTGAGCTAAAAAAAAATGTTGACTTTTTTTGCCCGAAAAAAACGCCATACTATACTATGACGTTTTTTATGACTTTTTGAGCTAAAAAAAAATTTTGACTTTTTTTGCCCGAAAAAAACGCCATACTATACTATGACGTTTTTTATGACTTTTTGAGCTAAAAAAAAATTTTGACTTTTTTTGCCCGAAAAAAACGCCATACTATACTATGACGTTTTTTATGACTTTTTGAGCTAAAAAAAAATTTTGACTTTTTTTGCCCGAAAAAAACGCCATACTATACTATGACGTTTTTTATGACTTTTTGAGCTAAAAAAAAATTTTGACTTTTTTTGCCCGAAAAAAACGCCATACTATACTATGACGTTTTTTATGACTTTTTGAGCTAAAAAAAATTTTTGACTTTTTTTGCCCGAAAAAAACGCCATACTATACTATGACGTTTTTTATGACTTTTTGAGCTAAAAAAAAATTTTGACTTTTTTTGCCCGAAAAAAACGCCATACTATACTATGACGTTTTTTATGACTTTTTGAGCTAAAAAAAAATGTTGACTTTTTTTGCCCGAAAAAAACGCCATACTATACTATGACGTTTTTTATGACTTTTTGAGCTAAAAAAAATTTTTGACTTTTTTTGCCCGAAAAAAACGCCATACTATACTATGACGTTTTTTATGACTTTTTGAGCTAAAAAAATTTTTTGACTTTTTTTGCCCGAAAAAAACGCCATACTATACTATGACGTTTTTTATGACTTTTTGAGCTAAAAAAAAATGTTGACTTTTTTTGCCCGAAAAAAACGCCATACTATACTATGACGTTTTTTATGACTTTTTGAGCTAAAAAAAAATGTTGACTTTTTTTGCCCGAAAAAAACGCCATACTATACTATGACGTTTTTTATGACTTTTTGAGCTAAAAAAAAATTTTGACTTTTTTTGCCCGAAAAAAACGCCATACTATACTATGACGTTTTTTATGACTTTTTGAGCTAAAAAAAAATTTTGACTTTTTTTGCCCGAAAAAAACGCCATACTATACTATGACGTTTTTTATGACTTTTTGAGCTAAAAAAAAATTTTGACTTTTTTTGCCCGAAAAAAACGCCATACTATACTATGACGTTTTTTATGACTTTTTGAGGCCTAAAAAAATGTTGACTTTTTTTGCCCGAAAAAAACGCCATACTATACTATGACGTTTTTATGACTTTTTGAGCTAAAAAAAAATTTTGACTTTTTTTGCCCGAAAAAAACGCCATACTATACTATGACGTTTTTTATGACTTTTTGAGCTAAAAAAAAATGTTGACTTTTTTTGCCCGAAAAAAACGCCATGACGTTTTTTATGACTTTTTGAGGCCTAAAAAAATTTTGACTTTTTTTGCCCGAAAAAAACGCCATACTATACTATGACGTTTTTTATGACTTTTTGAGCTAAAAAAAATTTTTGACTTTTTTTGCCCGAAAAAAACGCCATACTATACTATGACGTTTTTTATGACTTTTTGAGGCCTAAAAAAATTTTGACTTTTTTTGCCCGAAAAAAACGCCATACTATACTATGACGTTTTTTATGACTTTTTGAGGCCTAAAAAAATTTTGACTTTTTTTGCCCGAAAAAAACGCCATACTATACTATGACGTTTTTTATGACTTTTTGAGCTAAAAAAAAATGTTGACTTTTTTTGCCCGAAAAAAACGCCATACTATACTATGACGTTTTTTATGACTTTTTGAGGCCTAAAAAAATTTTGACTTTTTTTGCCCGAAAAAAACGCCATACTATACTATGACGTTTTTTATGACTTTTTGAGGCCTAAAAAAATTTTGACTTTTTTTGCCCAAAAAAAACGCCATACTATACTGTGACGTTTTTTATGACTTTTTGAGGCCTAAAAAAATTTTGACTTTTTTTGGCCGATTTTGACGCCATACTATACTATGACGTTTTCTATGACTTTTCGAGGCCAAAAAAAATTTTGACTTTTTTTGCCCGAAAAAAACGCCATACTATACTATGACGTTTTTTATGACTTTTTGAGCTAAAAAAAAATTTTGACTTTTTTTGCCCGAAAAAAACGCCATACTATACTATGACGTTTTTTATGACTTTTTGAGCTAAAAAAAATTTTTGACTTTTTTTGCCCGAAAAAAACGCCATACTATACTATGACGTTTTTTATGACTTTTTGAGGCCTAAAAAAATTTTGACTTTTTTTGCCCGAAAAAAACGCCATACTATACTATGACGTTTTTTATGACTTTTTGAGGCCTAAAAAAATTTTGACTTTTTTTGCCCGAAAAAAACGCCATACTATACTATGACGTTTTTTATGACTTTTTGAGCTAAAAAAAAATGTTGACTTTTTTTGCCCGAAAAAAACGCCATACTATACTATGACGTTTTTTATGACTTTTTGAGCTAAAAAAAAATGTTGACTTTTTTTGCCCGAAAAAAACGCCATACTATACTATGACGTTTTTTATGACTTTTTGAGGCCTAAAAAAATGTTGACTTTTTTTGCCCGAAAAAAACGCCATACTATACTATGACGTTTTTTATGACTTTTTGAGGCCTAAAAAAATTTTGACTTTTTTTGCCCGAAAAAAACGCCATACTATACTATGACGTTTTTTATGACTTTTTGAGCTAAAAAAAAATGTTGACTTTTTTTGCCCGAAAAAAACGCCATACTATACTATGACGTTTTTTATGACTTTTTGAGGCCTAAAAAAATTTTGACTTTTTTTGGCCGATTTTGACGCCATACTATACTATGACGTTTTCTATGACTTTTCGAGGCCAAAAAAAATGTTGACTTTTTTTGCCCGAAAAAAACGCCATACTATACTATGACGTTTTTTATGACTTTTTGAGCTAAAAAAAATTTTTGACTTTTTTTGCCCGAAAAAAACGCCATACTATACTATGACGTTTTTTATGACTTTTTGAGCTAAAAAAAAAGTTGACTTTTTTTGCCCGAAAAAAACGCCATACTATACTATGACGTTTTTTATGACTTTTTGAGGCCTAAAAAAATTTTGACTTTTTTTGCCCGAAAAAAACGCCATACTATACTATGACGTTTTTTATGACTTTTTGAGCTAAAAAAAAATGTTGACTTTTTTTGCCCGAAAAAAACGCCATACTATACTATGACGTTTTTTATGACTTTTTGAGGCCTAAAAAAATGTTGACTTTTTTTGCCCGAAAAAAACGCCATACTATACTATGACGTTTTTTATGACTTTTTGAGGCCTAAAAAAATTTTGACTTTTTTTGCCCGAAAAAAACGCCATACTATACTATGACGTTTTTTATGACTTTTTGAGCTAAAAAAAAATGTTGACTTTTTTTGCCCGAAAAAAACGCCATACTATACTATGACGTTTTTTATGACTTTTTGAGGCCTAAAAAAATTTTGACTTTTTTTGGCCGATTTTGACGCCATACTATACTATGACGTTTTCTATGACTTTTCGAGGCCAAAAAAAATGTTGACTTTTTTTGCCCGAAAAAAACGCCATACTATACTATGACGTTTTTTATGACTTTTTGAGCTAAAAAAAATTTTTGACTTTTTTTGCCCGAAAAAAACGCCATACTATACTATGACGTTTTTTATGACTTTTTGAGCTAAAAAAAAAGTTGACTTTTTTTGCCCGAAAAAAACGCCATACTATACTATGACGTTTTTTATGACTTTTTGAGGCCTAAAAAAATTTTGACTTTTTTTGCCCGAAAAAAACGCCATACTATACTATGACGTTTTTTATGACTTTTTGAGGCCTAAAAAAATTTTGACTTTTTTTGCCCGAAAAAAACGCCATACTATACTATGACGTTTTTTATGACTTTTTGAGCTAAAAAAAAATGTTGACTTTTTTTGCCCGAAAAAAACGCCATACTATACTATGACGTTTTTTATGACTTTTTGAGCTAAAAAAAAATGTTGACTTTTTTTGCCCGAAAAAAACGCCATACTATACTATGACGTTTTTTATGACTTTTTGAGGCCTAAAAAAATTTTGACTTTTTTTGCCCGAAAAAAACGCCATACTATACTATGACGTTTTTTATGACTTTTTGAGGCCTAAAAAAATTTTGACTTTTTTTGCCCAAAAAAAACGCCATACTATACTGTGACGTTTTTTATGACTTTTTGAGGCCTAAAAAAATTTTGACTTTTTTTGGCCGATTTTGACGCCATACTATACTATGACGTTTTCTATGACTTTTCGAGGCCAAAAAAAATTTTGACTTTTTTTGCCCGAAAAAAACGCCATACTATACTATGACGTTTTTTATGACTTTTTGAGCTAAAAAAAAATTTTGACTTTTTTTGCCCGAAAAAAACGCCATACTATACTATGACGTTTTTTATGACTTTTTGAGCTAAAAAAAATTTTTGACTTTTTTTGCCCGAAAAAAACGCCATACTATACTATGACGTTTTTTATGACTTTTTGAGGCCTAAAAAAATTTTGACTTTTTTTGCCCGAAAAAAACGCCATACTATACTATGACGTTTTTTATGACTTTTTGAGGCCTAAAAAAATTTTGACTTTTTTTGGCCGATTTTGACGCCATACTATACTATGACGTTTTCTATGACTTTTCGAGGCCAAAAAAAATGTTGACTTTTTTTGCCCGAAAAAAACGCCATACTATACTATGACGTTTTTTATGACTTTTTGAGCTAAAAAAAATTTTTGACTTTTTTTGCCCGAAAAAAACGCCATACTATACTATGACGTTTTTTATGACTTTTTGAGCTAAAAAAAAAGTTGACTTTTTTTGCCCGAAAAAAACGCCATACTATACTATGACGTTTTTTATGACTTTTTGAGCTAAAAAAAAATGTTGACTTTTTTTGCCCGAAAAAAACGCCATACTATACTATGACGTTTTTTAATACTTTTTGAGCTAAAAAAAAATGTTGACTTTTTTTGCCGGAAAAAAACGCCATACTATACTATGACGTTTTTTATGACTTTTTGAGCTAAAAAAAAATTTTGACTTTTTTTGCCCGAAAAAACCGCCATACTATACTATGACGTTTTTTATGACTTTTTGAGCTAAAAAAAAATGTTGACTTTTTTTGCCCGAAAAAAACGCCATACTATACTATGACGTTTTTTATGACTTTTTGAGCTAAAAAAATTTTTTGACTTTTTTTGCCCGAAAAAAACGCCATACTATACTATGACGTTTTTTATGACTTTTTGAGGCCTAAAAAAATTTTGACTTTTTTTGGCCGATTTTGACGCCATACTATACTATGACGTTTTCTATGACTTTTCGAGGCCAAAAAAAATTTTGACTTTTTTTGCCCGAAAAAAACGCCATACTATACTATGACGTTTTTTATGACTTTTTGAGCTAAAAAAAATTTTTGACTTTTTTTGCCCGAAAAAAACGCCATACTATACTATGACGTTTTTTATGACTTTTTGAGGCCGAAAAAAATTTTGACTTTTTTTGCCCGAAAAAAACGCCATACTATACTATGACGTTTTTTATGACTTTTTGAGGCCTAAAAAAATTTTGACTTTTTTTGCCCGAAAAAAACGCCATACTATACTATGACGTTTTTTATGACTTTTTGAGCTAAAAAAAAATGTTGACTTTTTTTGCCCGAAAAAAACGCCATGACGTTTTTTATGACTTTTTGAGGCCTAAAAAAATTTTGACTTTTTTTGCCCGAAAAAAACGCCATACTATACTATGACGTTTTTTATGACTTTTTGAGCTAAAAAAAATTTTTGACTTTTTTTGCCCGAAAAAAACGCCATACTATACTATGACGTTTTTTATGACTTTTTGAGGCCTAAAAAAATTTTGACTTTTTTTGCCCGAAAAAAACGCCATACTATACTATGACGTTTTTTATGACTTTTTGAGCTAAAAAAAAATGTTGACTTTTTTTGCCCGAAAAAAACGCCATACTATACTATGACGTTTTTTATGACTTTTTGAGCTAAAAAAAAATGTTGACTTTTTTTGCCCGAAAAAAACGCCATACTATACTATGACGTTTTTTATGACTTTTTGAGGCCTAAAAAAATTTTGACTTTTTTTGCCCGAAAAAAACGCCATACTATACTATGACGTTTTTTATGACTTTTTGAGGCCTAAAAAAATTTTGACTTTTTTTGCCCGAAAAAAACGCCATACTATACTATGACGTTTTTTATGACTTTTTGAGGCCTAAAAAAATTTTGACTTTTTTTGCCCAAAAAAAACGCCATACTATACTGTGACGTTTTTTATGACTTTTTGAGGCCTAAAAAAATTTTGACTTTTTTTGGCCGATTTTGACGCCATACTATACTATGACGTTTTCTATGACTTTTCGAGGCCAAAAAAAATTTTGACTTTTTTTGCCCGAAAAAAACGCCATACTATACTATGACGTTTTTTATGACTTTTTGAGCTAAAAAAAAATTTTGACTTTTTTTGCCCGAAAAAAACGCCATACTATACTATGACGTTTTTTATGACTTTTTGAGCTAAAAAAAATTTTTGACTTTTTTTGCCCGAAAAAAACGCCATACTATACTATGACGTTTTTTATGACTTTTTGAGGCCTAAAAAAATTTTGACTTTTTTTGCCCGAAAAAAACGCCATACTATACTATGACGTTTTTTATGACTTTTTGAGGCCTAAAAAAATTTTGACTTTTTTTGCCCGAAAAAAACGCCATACTATACTATGACGTTTTTTATGACTTTTTGAGCTAAAAAAAAATGTTGACTTTTTTTGCCCGAAAAAAACGCCATACTATACTATGACGTTTTTTATGACTTTTTGAGCTAAAAAAAAATGTTGACTTTTTTTGCCCGAAAAAAACGCCATACTATACTATGACGTTTTTTATGACTTTTTGAGGCCTAAAAAAATTTTGACTTTTTTTGCCCGAAAAAAACGCCATACTATACTATGACGTTTTTTATGACTTTTTGAGCTAAAAAAAAATGTTGACTTTTTTTGCCCGAAAAAAACGCCATACTATACTATGACGTTTTTTATGACTTTTTGAGCTAAAAAAAAATGTTGACTTTTTTTGCCCGAAAAAAACGCCATACTATACTATGACGTTTTTTATGACTTTTTGAGGCCTAAAAAAATTTTGACTTTTTTTGGCCGATTTTGACGCCATACTATACTATGACGTTTTCTATGACTTTTCGAGGCCAAAAAAAATGTTGACTTTTTTTGCCCGAAAAAAACGCCATACTATACTATGACGTTTTTTATGACTTTTTGAGCTAAAAAAAATTTTTGACTTTTTTTGCCCGAAAAAAACGCCATACTATACTATGACGTTTTTTATGACTTTTTGAGCTAAAAAAAAAGTTGACTTTTTTTGCCCGAAAAAAACGCCATACTATACTATGACGTTTTTTATGACTTTTTGAGCTAAAAAAAAATGTTGACTTTTTTTGCCCGAAAAAAACGCCATACTATACTATGACGTTTTTTAATACTTTTTGAGCTAAAAAAAAATGTTGACTTTTTTTGCCGGAAAAAAACGCCATACTATACTATGACGTTTTTTATGACTTTTTGAGCTAAAAAAAAATTTTGACTTTTTTTGCCCGAAAAAACCGCCATACTATACTATGACGTTTTTTATGACTTTTTGAGCTAAAAAAAAATGTTGACTTTTTTTGCCCGAAAAAAACGCCATACTATACTATGACGTTTTTTATGACTTTTTGAGCTAAAAAAATTTTTTGACTTTTTTTGCCCGAAAAAAACGCCATACTATACTATGACGTTTTTTATGACTTTTTGAGGCCTAAAAAAATTTTGACTTTTTTTGGCCGATTTTGACGCCATACTATACTATGACGTTTTCTATGACTTTTCGAGGCCAAAAAAAATTTTGACTTTTTTTGCCCGAAAAAAACGCCATACTATACTATGACGTTTTTTATGACTTTTTGAGCTAAAAAAAATTTTTGACTTTTTTTGCCCGAAAAAAACGCCATACTATACTATGACGTTTTTTATGACTTTTTGAGGCCGAAAAAAATTTTGACTTTTTTTGCCCGAAAAAAACGCCATACTATACTATGACGTTTTTTATGACTTTTTGAGGCCTAAAAAAATTTTGACTTTTTTTGCCCGAAAAAAACGCCATACTATACTATGACGTTTTTTATGACTTTTTGAGCTAAAAAAAAATGTTGACTTTTTTTGCCCGAAAAAAACGCCATGACGTTTTTTATGACTTTTTGAGGCCTAAAAAAATTTTGACTTTTTTTGCCCGAAAAAAACGCCATACTATACTATGACGTTTTTTATGACTTTTTGAGCTAAAAAAAATTTTTGACTTTTTTTGCCCGAAAAAAACGCCATACTATACTATGACGTTTTTTATGACTTTTTGAGGCCTAAAAAAATTTTGACTTTTTTTGCCCGAAAAAAACGCCATACTATACTATGACGTTTTTTATGACTTTTTGAGCTAAAAAAAAATGTTGACTTTTTTTGCCCGAAAAAAACGCCATACTATACTATGACGTTTTTTATGACTTTTTGAGCTAAAAAAAAATGTTGACTTTTTTTGCCCGAAAAAAACGCCATACTATACTATGACGTTTTTTATGACTTTTTGAGGCCTAAAAAAATTTTGACTTTTTTTGCCCGAAAAAAACGCCATACTATACTATGACGTTTTTTATGACTTTTTGAGGCCTAAAAAAATTTTGACTTTTTTTGCCCGAAAAAAACGCCATACTATACTATGACGTTTTTTATGACTTTTTGAGGCCTAAAAAAATTTTGACTTTTTTTGCCCAAAAAAAACGCCATACTATACTGTGACGTTTTTTATGACTTTTTGAGGCCTAAAAAAATTTTGACTTTTTTTGGCCGATTTTGACGCCATACTATACTATGACGTTTTCTATGACTTTTCGAGGCCAAAAAAAATTTTGACTTTTTTTGCCCGAAAAAAACGCCATACTATACTATGACGTTTTTTATGACTTTTTGAGCTAAAAAAAAATTTTGACTTTTTTTGCCCGAAAAAAACGCCATACTATACTATGACGTTTTTTATGACTTTTTGAGCTAAAAAAAATTTTTGACTTTTTTTGCCCGAAAAAAACGCCATACTATACTATGACGTTTTTTATGACTTTTTGAGGCCTAAAAAAATTTTGACTTTTTTTGCCCGAAAAAAACGCCATACTATACTATGACGTTTTTTATGACTTTTTGAGGCCTAAAAAAATTTTGACTTTTTTTGCCCGAAAAAAACGCCATACTATACTATGACGTTTTTTATGACTTTTTGAGCTAAAAAAAAATGTTGACTTTTTTTGCCCGAAAAAAACGCCATACTATACTATGACGTTTTTTATGACTTTTTGAGCTAAAAAAAAATGTTGACTTTTTTTGCCCGAAAAAAACGCCATACTATACTATGACGTTTTTTATGACTTTTTGAGGCCTAAAAAAATTTTGACTTTTTTTGCCCGAAAAAAACGCCATACTATACTATGACGTTTTTTATGACTTTTTGAGCTAAAAAAAAATGTTGACTTTTTTTGCCCGAAAAAAACGCCATACTATACTATGACGTTTTTTATGACTTTTTGAGCTAAAAAAAAATGTTGACTTTTTTTGCCCGAAAAAAACGCCATACTATACTATGACGTTTTTTATGACTTTTTGAGGCCTAAAAAAATTTTGACTTTTTTTGGCCGATTTTGACGCCATACTATACTATGACGTTTTCTATGACTTTTCGAGGCCAAAAAAAATGTTGACTTTTTTTGCCCGAAAAAAACGCCATACTATACTATGACGTTTTTTATGACTTTTTGAGCTAAAAAAAATTTTTGACTTTTTTTGCCCGAAAAAAACGCCATACTATACTATGACGTTTTTTATGACTTTTTGAGCTAAAAAAAAAGTTGACTTTTTTTGCCCGAAAAAAACGCCATACTATACTATGACGTTTTTTATGACTTTTTGAGCTAAAAAAAAATGTTGACTTTTTTTGCCCGAAAAAAACGCCATACTATACTATGACGTTTTTTAATACTTTTTGAGCTAAAAAAAAATGTTGACTTTTTTTGCCGGAAAAAAACGCCATACTATACTATGACGTTTTTTATGACTTTTTGAGCTAAAAAAAAATTTTGACTTTTTTTGCCCGAAAAAACCGCCATACTATACTATGACGTTTTTTATGACTTTTTGAGCTAAAAAAAAATGTTGACTTTTTTTGCCCGAAAAAAACGCCATACTATACTATGACGTTTTTTATGACTTTTTGAGCTAAAAAAATTTTTTGACTTTTTTTGCCCGAAAAAAACGCCATACTATACTATGACGTTTTTTATGACTTTTTGAGGCCTAAAAAAATTTTGACTTTTTTTGGCCGATTTTGACGCCATACTATACTATGACGTTTTCTATGACTTTTCGAGGCCAAAAAAAATTTTGACTTTTTTTGCCCGAAAAAAACGCCATACTATACTATGACGTTTTTTATGACTTTTTGAGCTAAAAAAAATTTTTGACTTTTTTTGCCCGAAAAAAACGCCATACTATACTATGACGTTTTTTATGACTTTTTGAGGCCGAAAAAAATTTTGACTTTTTTTGCCCGAAAAAAACGCCATACTATACTATGACGTTTTTTATGACTTTTTGAGGCCTAAAAAAATTTTGACTTTTTTTGCCCGAAAAAAACGCCATACTATACTATGACGTTTTTTATGACTTTTTGAGCTAAAAAAAAATGTTGACTTTTTTTGCCCGAAAAAAACGCCATGACGTTTTTTATGACTTTTTGAGGCCTAAAAAAATTTTGACTTTTTTTGCCCGAAAAAAACGCCATACTATACTATGACGTTTTTTATGACTTTTTGAGCTAAAAAAAATTTTTGACTTTTTTTGCCCGAAAAAAACGCCATACTATACTATGACGTTTTTTATGACTTTTTGAGGCCTAAAAAAATTTTGACTTTTTTTGCCCGAAAAAAACGCCATACTATACTATGACGTTTTTTATGACTTTTTGAGCTAAAAAAAAATGTTGACTTTTTTTGCCCGAAAAAAACGCCATACTATACTATGACGTTTTTTATGACTTTTTGAGCTAAAAAAAAATGTTGACTTTTTTTGCCCGAAAAAAACGCCATACTATACTATGACGTTTTTTATGACTTTTTGAGGCCTAAAAAAATTTTGACTTTTTTTGCCCGAAAAAAACGCCATACTATACTATGACGTTTTTTATGACTTTTTGAGGCCTAAAAAAATTTTGACTTTTTTTGCCCAAAAAAAACGCCATACTATACTGTGACGTTTTTTATGACTTTTTGAGGCCTAAAAAAATTTTGACTTTTTTTGGCCGATTTTGACGCCATACTATACTATGACGTTTTCTATGACTTTTCGAGGCCAAAAAAAATTTTGACTTTTTTTGCCCGAAAAAAACGCCATACTATACTATGACGTTTTTTATGACTTTTTGAGCTAAAAAAAAATTTTGACTTTTTTTGCCCGAAAAAAACGCCATACTATACTATGACGTTTTTTATGACTTTTTGAGCTAAAAAAAATTTTTGACTTTTTTTGCCCGAAAAAAACGCCATACTATACTATGACGTTTTTTATGACTTTTTGAGGCCTAAAAAAATTTTGACTTTTTTTGCCCGAAAAAAACGCCATACTATACTATGACGTTTTTTATGACTTTTTGAGGCCTAAAAAAATTTTGACTTTTTTTGCCCGAAAAAAACGCCATACTATACTATGACGTTTTTTATGACTTTTTGAGCTAAAAAAAAATGTTGACTTTTTTTGCCCGAAAAAAACGCCATACTATACTATGACGTTTTTTATGACTTTTTGAGCTAAAAAAAAATGTTGACTTTTTTTGCCCGAAAAAAACGCCATACTATACTATGACGTTTTTTATGACTTTTTGAGGCCTAAAAAAATTTTGACTTTTTTTGCCCGAAAAAAACGCCATACTATACTATGACGTTTTTTATGACTTTTTGAGCTAAAAAAAAATGTTGACTTTTTTTGCCCGAAAAAAACGCCATACTATACTATGACGTTTTTTATGACTTTTTGAGCTAAAAAAAAATGTTGACTTTTTTTGCCCGAAAAAAAACGCCATACTATACTATGACGTTTTTTATGACTTTTTGAGGCCTAAAAAAATTTTGACTTTTTTTGGCCGATTTTGACGCCATACTATACTATGACGTTTTCTATGACTTTTCGAGGCCAAAAAAAATGTTGACTTTTTTTGCCCGAAAAAAACGCCATACTATACTATGACGTTTTTTATGACTTTTTGAGCTAAAAAAAATTTTTGACTTTTTTTGCCCGAAAAAAACGCCATACTATACTATGACGTTTTTTATGACTTTTTGAGCTAAAAAAAAAGTTGACTTTTTTTGCCCGAAAAAAACGCCATACTATACTATGACGTTTTTTATGACTTTTTGAGCTAAAAAAAAATGTTGACTTTTTTTGCCCGAAAAAAACGCCATACTATACTATGACGTTTTTTAATACTTTTTGAGCTAAAAAAAAATGTTGACTTTTTTTGCCGGAAAAAAACGCCATACTATACTATGACGTTTTTTATGACTTTTTGAGCTAAAAAAAAATTTTGACTTTTTTTGCCCGAAAAAACCGCCATACTATACTATGACGTTTTTTATGACTTTTTGAGCTAAAAAAAAATGTTGACTTTTTTTGCCCGAAAAAAACGCCATACTATACTATGACGTTTTTTATGACTTTTTGAGCTAAAAAAATTTTTTGACTTTTTTTGCCCGAAAAAAACGCCATACTATACTATGACGTTTTTTATGACTTTTTGAGGCCTAAAAAAATTTTGACTTTTTTTGGCCGATTTTGACGCCATACTATACTATGACGTTTTCTATGACTTTTCGAGGCCAAAAAAAATTTTGACTTTTTTTGCCCGAAAAAAACGCCATACTATACTATGACGTTTTTTATGACTTTTTGAGCTAAAAAAAATTTTTGACTTTTTTTGCCCGAAAAAAACGCCATACTATACTATGACGTTTTTTATGACTTTTTGAGGCCGAAAAAAATTTTGACTTTTTTTGCCCGAAAAAAACGCCATACTATACTATGACGTTTTTTATGACTTTTTGAGGCCTAAAAAAATTTTGACTTTTTTTGCCCGAAAAAAACGCCATACTATACTATGACGTTTTTTATGACTTTTTGAGCTAAAAAAAAATGTTGACTTTTTTTGCCCGAAAAAAACGCCATGACGTTTTTTATGACTTTTTGAGGCCTAAAAAAATTTTGACTTTTTTTGCCCGAAAAAAACGCCATACTATACTATGACGTTTTTTATGACTTTTTGAGCTAAAAAAAATTTTTGACTTTTTTTGCCCGAAAAAAACGCCATACTATACTATGACGTTTTTTATGACTTTTTGAGGCCTAAAAAAATTTTGACTTTTTTTGCCCGAAAAAAACGCCATACTATACTATGACGTTTTTTATGACTTTTTGAGCTAAAAAAAAATGTTGACTTTTTTTGCCCGAAAAAAACGCCATACTATACTATGACGTTTTTTATGACTTTTTGAGCTAAAAAAAAATGTTGACTTTTTTTGCCCGAAAAAAACGCCATACTATACTATGACGTTTTTTATGACTTTTTGAGGCCTAAAAAAATTTTGACTTTTTTTGCCCGAAAAAAACGCCATACTATACTATGACGTTTTTTATGACTTTTTGAGGCCTAAAAAAATTTTGACTTTTTTTGCCCAAAAAAAACGCCATACTATACTGTGACGTTTTTTATGACTTTTTGAGGCCTAAAAAAATTTTGACTTTTTTTGGCCGATTTTGACGCCATACTATACTATGACGTTTTCTATGACTTTTCGAGGCCAAAAAAAATTTTGACTTTTTTTGCCCGAAAAAAACGCCATACTATACTATGACGTTTTTTATGACTTTTTGAGCTAAAAAAAAATTTTGACTTTTTTTGCCCGAAAAAAACGCCATACTATACTATGACGTTTTTTATGACTTTTTGAGCTAAAAAAAATTTTTGACTTTTTTTGCCCGAAAAAAACGCCATACTATACTATGACGTTTTTTATGACTTTTTGAGGCCTAAAAAAATTTTGACTTTTTTTGCCCGAAAAAAACGCCATACTATACTATGACGTTTTTTATGACTTTTTGAGGCCTAAAAAAATTTTGACTTTTTTTGCCCGAAAAAAACGCCATACTATACTATGACGTTTTTTATGACTTTTTGAGCTAAAAAAAAATGTTGACTTTTTTTGCCCGAAAAAAACGCCATACTATACTATGACGTTTTTTATGACTTTTTGAGCTAAAAAAAAATGTTGACTTTTTTTGCCCGAAAAAAACGCCATACTATACTATGACGTTTTTTATGACTTTTTGAGGCCTAAAAAAATGTTGACTTTTTTTGCCCGAAAAAAACGCCATACTATACTATGACGTTTTTTATGACTTTTTGAGGCCTAAAAAAATTTTGACTTTTTTTGCCCGAAAAAAACGCCATACTATACTATGACGTTTTTTATGACTTTTTGAGCTAAAAAAAAATGTTGACTTTTTTTGCCCGAAAAAAACGCCATACTATACTATGACGTTTTTTATGACTTTTTGAGGCCTAAAAAAATTTTGACTTTTTTTGGCCGATTTTGACGCCATACTATACTATGACGTTTTCTATGACTTTTCGAGGCCAAAAAAAATGTTGACTTTTTTTGCCCGAAAAAAACGCCATACTATACTATGACGTTTTTTATGACTTTTTGAGCTAAAAAAAATTTTTGACTTTTTTTGCCCGAAAAAAACGCCATACTATACTATGACGTTTTTTATGACTTTTTGAGCTAAAAAAAAAGTTGACTTTTTTTGCCCGAAAAAAACGCCATACTATACTATGACGTTTTTTATGACTTTTTGAGGCCTAAAAAAATTTTGACTTTTTTTGCCCGAAAAAAACGCCATACTATACTATGACGTTTTTTATGACTTTTTGAGGCCTAAAAAAATTTTGACTTTTTTTGCCCGAAAAAAACGCCATACTATACTATGACGTTTTTTATGACTTTTTGAGCTAAAAAAAAATGTTGACTTTTTTTGCCCGAAAAAAACGCCATACTATACTATGACGTTTTTTATGACTTTTTGAGCTAAAAAAAAATGTTGACTTTTTTTGCCCGAAAAAAACGCCATACTATACTATGACGTTTTTTATGACTTTTTGAGGCCTAAAAAAATTTTGACTTTTTTTGCCCGAAAAAAACGCCATACTATACTATGACGTTTTTTATGACTTTTTGAGGCCTAAAAAAATTTTGACTTTTTTTGCCCAAAAAAAACGCCATACTATACTGTGACGTTTTTTATGACTTTTTGAGGCCTAAAAAAATTTTGACTTTTTTTGGCCGATTTTGACGCCATACTATACTATGACGTTTTCTATGACTTTTCGAGGCCAAAAAAAATTTTGACTTTTTTTGCCCGAAAAAAACGCCATACTATACTATGACGTTTTTTATGACTTTTTGAGCTAAAAAAAAATTTTGACTTTTTTTGCCCGAAAAAAACGCCATACTATACTATGACGTTTTTTATGACTTTTTGAGCTAAAAAAAATTTTTGACTTTTTTTGCCCGAAAAAAACGCCATACTATACTATGACGTTTTTTATGACTTTTTGAGGCCTAAAAAAATTTTGACTTTTTTTGCCCGAAAAAAACGCCATACTATACTATGACGTTTTTTATGACTTTTTGAGGCCTAAAAAAATTTTGACTTTTTTTGCCCGAAAAAAACGCCATACTATACTATGACGTTTTTTATGACTTTTTGAGCTAAAAAAAAATGTTGACTTTTTTTGCCCGAAAAAAACGCCATACTATACTATGACGTTTTTTATGACTTTTTGAGCTAAAAAAAAATGTTGACTTTTTTTGCCCGAAAAAAACGCCATACTATACTATGACGTTTTTTATGACTTTTTGAGGCCTAAAAAAATTTTGACTTTTTTTGCCCGAAAAAAACGCCATACTATACTATGACGTTTTTTATGACTTTTTGAGCTAAAAAAAAATGTTGACTTTTTTTGCCCGAAAAAAACGCCATACTATACTATGACGTTTTTTATGACTTTTTGAGCTAAAAAAAAATGTTGACTTTTTTTGCCCGAAAAAAACGCCATACTATACTATGACGTTTTTTATGACTTTTTGAGGCCTAAAAAAATTTTGACTTTTTTTGGCCGATTTTGACGCCATACTATACTATGACGTTTTCTATGACTTTTCGAGGCCAAAAAAAATGTTGACTTTTTTTGCCCGAAAAAAACGCCATACTATACTATGACGTTTTTTATGACTTTTTGAGCTAAAAAAAATTTTTGACTTTTTTTGCCCGAAAAAAACGCCATACTATACTATGACGTTTTTTATGACTTTTTGAGCTAAAAAAAAAGTTGACTTTTTTTGCCCGAAAAAAACGCCATACTATACTATGACGTTTTTTATGACTTTTTGAGCTAAAAAAAAATTTTGACTTTTTTTGCCCGAAAAAAACGCCATACTATACTATGACGTTTTTTATGACTTTTTGAGGCCTAAAAAAATTTTGACTTTTTTTGGCCGATTTTGACGCCATACTATACTATGACGTTTTCTATGACTTTTCGAGGCCAAAAAAAATTTTGACTTTTTTTGCCCGAAAAAAACGCCATACTATACTATGACGTTTTTTATGACTTTTTGAGCTAAAAAAAATTTTTGACTTTTTTTGCCCGAAAAAAACGCCATACTATACTATGACGTTTTTTATGACTTTTTGAGCTAAAAAAAATTTTTGACTTTTTTTGCCCGAAAAAAACGCCATACTATACTATGACGTTTTTTATGACTTTTTGAGCTAAAAAAAATTTTTGACTTTTTTTGCCCGAAAAAAACGCCATACTATACTATGACGTTTTTTATGACTTTTTGAGCTAAAAAAAATTTTTGACTTTTTTTGCCCGAAAAAAACGCCATACTATACTATGACGTTTTTTATGACTTTTTGAGGCCTAAAAAAATTTTGACTTTTTTTGGCCGATTTTGACGCCATACTATACTATGACGTTTTCTATGACTTTTCGAGGCCAAAAAAAATGTTGACTTTTTTTGCCCGAAAAAAACGCCATACTATACTATGACGTTTTTTATGACTTTTTGAGCTAAAAAAAATTTTTGACTTTTTTTGCCCGAAAAAAACGCCATACTATACTATGACGTTTTTTATGACTTTTTGAGCTAAAAAAAAAGTTGACTTTTTTTGCCCGAAAAAAACGCCATACTATACTATGACGTTTTTTATGACTTTTTGAGCTAAAAAAAAATTTTGACTTTTTTTGCCCGAAAAAAACGCCATACTATACTATGACGTTTTTTAATACTTTTTGAGCTAAAAAAAAATGTTGACTTTTTTTGCCGGAAAAAAACGCCATACTATACTATGACGTTTTTTATGACTTTTTGAGCTAAAAAAAAATTTTGACTTTTTTTGCCCGAAAAAAACGCCATACTATACTATGACGTTTTTTATGACTTTTTGAGCTAAAAAAAATTTTTGACTTTTTTTGCCCGAAAAAAACGCCATACTATACTATGACGTTTTTTATGACTTTTTGAGGCCTAAAAAAATTTTGACTTTTTTTGCCCGAAAAAAACGCCATACTATACTATGACGTTTTTTATGACTTTTTGAGGCCTAAAAAAATTTTGACTTTTTTTGCCCGAAAAAAACGCCATACTATACTATGACGTTTTTTATGACTTTTTGAGCTAAAAAAAAATGTTGACTTTTTTTGCCCGAAAAAAACGCCATACTATACTATGACGTTTTTTATGACTTTTTGAGCTAAAAAAAAATGTTGACTTTTTTTGCCCGAAAAAAACGCCATACTATACTATGACGTTTTTTATGACTTTTTGAGGCCTAAAAAAATGTTGACTTTTTTTGCCCGAAAAAAACGCCATACTATACTATGACGTTTTTTATGACTTTTTGAGGCCTAAAAAAATTTTGACTTTTTTTGCCCGAAAAAAACGCCATACTATACTATGACGTTTTTTATGACTTTTTGAGCTAAAAAAAAATGTTGACTTTTTTTGCCCGAAAAAAACGCCATACTATACTATGACGTTTTTTATGACTTTTTGAGGCCTAAAAAAATTTTGACTTTTTTTGGCCGATTTTGACGCCATACTATACTATGACGTTTTCTATGACTTTTCGAGGCCAAAAAAAATGTTGACTTTTTTTGCCCGAAAAAAACGCCATACTATACTATGACGTTTTTTATGACTTTTTGAGCTAAAAAAAATTTTTGACTTTTTTTGCCCGAAAAAAACGCCATACTATACTATGACGTTTTTTATGACTTTTTGAGCTAAAAAAAAAGTTGACTTTTTTTGCCCGAAAAAAACGCCATACTATACTATGACGTTTTTTATGACTTTTTGAGGCCTAAAAAAATTTTGACTTTTTTTGCCCGAAAAAAACGCCATACTATACTATGACGTTTTTTATGACTTTTTGAGCTAAAAAAAAATGTTGACTTTTTTTGCCCGAAAAAAACGCCATACTATACTATGACGTTTTTTATGACTTTTTGAGGCCTAAAAAAATGTTGACTTTTTTTGCCCGAAAAAAACGCCATACTATACTATGACGTTTTTTATGACTTTTTGAGGCCTAAAAAAATTTTGACTTTTTTTGCCCGAAAAAAACGCCATACTATACTATGACGTTTTTTATGACTTTTTGAGCTAAAAAAAAATGTTGACTTTTTTTGCCCGAAAAAAACGCCATACTATACTATGACGTTTTTTATGACTTTTTGAGGCCTAAAAAAATTTTGACTTTTTTTGGCCGATTTTGACGCCATACTATACTATGACGTTTTCTATGACTTTTCGAGGCCAAAAAAAATGTTGACTTTTTTTGCCCGAAAAAAACGCCATACTATACTATGACGTTTTTTATGACTTTTTGAGCTAAAAAAAATTTTTGACTTTTTTTGCCCGAAAAAAACGCCATACTATACTATGACGTTTTTTATGACTTTTTGAGCTAAAAAAAAAGTTGACTTTTTTTGCCCGAAAAAAACGCCATACTATACTATGACGTTTTTTATGACTTTTTGAGGCCTAAAAAAATTTTGACTTTTTTTGCCCGAAAAAAACGCCATACTATACTATGACGTTTTTTATGACTTTTTGAGGCCTAAAAAAATTTTGACTTTTTTTGCCCGAAAAAAACGCCATACTATACTATGACGTTTTTTATGACTTTTTGAGCTAAAAAAAAATGTTGACTTTTTTTGCCCGAAAAAAACGCCATACTATACTATGACGTTTTTTATGACTTTTTGAGCTAAAAAAAAATGTTGACTTTTTTTGCCCGAAAAAAACGCCATACTATACTATGACGTTTTTTATGACTTTTTGAGGCCTAAAAAAATTTTGACTTTTTTTGCCCGAAAAAAACGCCATACTATACTATGACGTTTTTTATGACTTTTTGAGGCCTAAAAAAATTTTGACTTTTTTTGCCCAAAAAAAACGCCATACTATACTGTGACGTTTTTTATGACTTTTTGAGGCCTAAAAAAATTTTGACTTTTTTTGGCCGATTTTGACGCCATACTATACTATGACGTTTTCTATGACTTTTCGAGGCCAAAAAAAATTTTGACTTTTTTTGCCCGAAAAAAACGCCATACTATACTATGACGTTTTTTATGACTTTTTGAGCTAAAAAAAAATTTTGACTTTTTTTGCCCGAAAAAAACGCCATACTATACTATGACGTTTTTTATGACTTTTTGAGCTAAAAAAAAATGTTGACTTTTTTTGCCCGAAAAAAACGCCATACTATACTATGACGTTTTTTATGACTTTTTGAGGCCTAAAAAAATTTTGACTTTTTTTGCCCGAAAAAAACGCCATACTATACTATGACGTTTTTTATGACTTTTTGAGGCCTAAAAAAATTTTGACTTTTTTTGCCCGAAAAAAACGCCATACTATACTATGACGTTTTTTATGACTTTTTGAGCTAAAAAAAAATGTTGACTTTTTTTGCCCGAAAAAAACGCCATACTATACTATGACGTTTTTTATGACTTTTTGAGCTAAAAAAAAATGTTGACTTTTTTTGCCCGAAAAAAACGCCATACTATACTATGACGTTTTTTATGACTTTTTGAGGCCTAAAAAAATTTTGACTTTTTTTGCCCGAAAAAAACGCCATACTATACTATGACGTTTTTTATGACTTTTTGAGCTAAAAAAAAATGTTGACTTTTTTTGCCCGAAAAAAACGCCATACTATACTATGACGTTTTTTATGACTTTTTGAGCTAAAAAAAAATGTTGACTTTTTTTGCCCGAAAAAAACGCCATACTATACTATGACGTTTTTTATGACTTTTTGAGGCCTAAAAAAATTTTGACTTTTTTTGGCCGATTTTGACGCCATACTATACTATGACGTTTTCTATGACTTTTCGAGGCCAAAAAAAATGTTGACTTTTTTTGCCCGAAAAAAACGCCATACTATACTATGACGTTTTTTATGACTTTTTGAGCTAAAAAAAATTTTTGACTTTTTTTGCCCGAAAAAAACGCCATACTATACTATGACGTTTTTTATGACTTTTTGAGCTAAAAAAAAAGTTGACTTTTTTTGCCCGAAAAAAACGCCATACTATACTATGACGTTTTTTATGACTTTTTGAGCTAAAAAAAAATGTTGACTTTTTTTGCCCGAAAAAAACGCCATACTATACTATGACGTTTTTTAATACTTTTTGAGCTAAAAAAAAATGTTGACTTTTTTTGCCGGAAAAAAACGCCATACTATACTATGACGTTTTTTATGACTTTTTGAGCTAAAAAAAAATTTTGACTTTTTTTGCCCGAAAAAACCGCCATACTATACTATGACGTTTTTTATGACTTTTTGAGCTAAAAAAAAATGTTGACTTTTTTTGCCCGAAAAAAACGCCATACTATACTATGACGTTTTTTATGACTTTTTGAGCTAAAAAAAAATGTTGACTTTTTTTGCCCGAAAAAAAACGCCATACTATACTATGACGTTTTTTATGACTTTTTGAGGCCTAAAAAAATTTTGACTTTTTTTGCCCGAAAAAAACGCCATACTATACTATGACGTTTTTTATGACTTTTTGAGGCCTAAAAAAATTTTGACTTTTTTTGCCCAAAAAAAACGCCATACTATACTGTGACGTTTTTTATGACTTTTTGAGGCCTAAAAAAATTTTGACTTTTTTTGGCCGATTTTGACGCCATACTATACTATGACGTTTTCTATGACTTTTCGAGGCCAAAAAAAATTTTGACTTTTTTTGCCCGAAAAAAACGCCATACTATACTATGACGTTTTTTATGACTTTTTGAGCTAAAAAAAAATTTTGACTTTTTTTGCCCGAAAAAAACGCCATACTATACTATGACGTTTTTTATGACTTTTTGAGCTAAAAAAAAATGTTGACTTTTTTTGCCCGAAAAAAACGCCATACTATACTATGACGTTTTTTATGACTTTTTGAGGCCTAAAAAAATTTTGACTTTTTTTGCCCGAAAAAAACGCCATACTATACTATGACGTTTTTTATGACTTTTTGAGGCCTAAAAAAATTTTGACTTTTTTTGCCCGAAAAAAACGCCATACTATACTATGACGTTTTTTATGACTTTTTGAGCTAAAAAAAAATGTTGACTTTTTTTGCCCGAAAAAAACGCCATACTATACTATGACGTTTTTTATGACTTTTTGAGCTAAAAAAAAATGTTGACTTTTTTTGCCCGAAAAAAACGCCATACTATACTATGACGTTTTTTATGACTTTTTGAGGCCTAAAAAAATTTTGACTTTTTTTGCCCGAAAAAAACGCCATACTATACTATGACGTTTTTTATGACTTTTTGAGCTAAAAAAAAATGTTGACTTTTTTTGCCCGAAAAAAACGCCATACTATACTATGACGTTTTTTATGACTTTTTGAGCTAAAAAAAAATGTTGACTTTTTTTGCCCGAAAAAAACGCCATACTATACTATGACGTTTTTTATGACTTTTTGAGGCCTAAAAAAATTTTGACTTTTTTTGGCCGATTTTGACGCCATACTATACTATGACGTTTTCTATGACTTTTCGAGGCCAAAAAAAATGTTGACTTTTTTTGCCCGAAAAAAACGCCATACTATACTATGACGTTTTTTATGACTTTTTGAGCTAAAAAAAATTTTTGACTTTTTTTGCCCGAAAAAAACGCCATACTATACTATGACGTTTTTTATGACTTTTTGAGCTAAAAAAAAAGTTGACTTTTTTTGCCCGAAAAAAACGCCATACTATACTATGACGTTTTTTATGACTTTTTGAGCTAAAAAAAAATGTTGACTTTTTTTGCCCGAAAAAAACGCCATACTATACTATGACGTTTTTTAATACTTTTTGAGCTAAAAAAAAATGTTGACTTTTTTTGCCGGAAAAAAACGCCATACTATACTATGACGTTTTTTATGACTTTTTGAGCTAAAAAAAAATTTTGACTTTTTTTGCCCGAAAAAACCGCCATACTATACTATGACGTTTTTTATGACTTTTTGAGCTAAAAAAAAATGTTGACTTTTTTTGCCCGAAAAAAACGCCATACTATACTATGACGTTTTTTATGACTTTTTGAGCTAAAAAAATTTTTTGACTTTTTTTGCCCGAAAAAAACGCCATACTATACTATGACGTTTTTTATGACTTTTTGAGGCCTAAAAAAATTTTGACTTTTTTTGGCCGATTTTGACGCCATACTATACTATGACGTTTTCTATGACTTTTCGAGGCCAAAAAAAATTTTGACTTTTTTTGCCCGAAAAAAACGCCATACTATACTATGACGTTTTTTATGACTTTTTGAGGCCTAAAAAAATTTTGACTTTTTTTGGCCGATTTTGACGCCATACTATACTATGACGTTTTCTATGACTTTTCGAGGCCAAAAAAAATGTTGACTTTTTTTGCCCGAAAAAAACGCCATACTATACTATGACGTTTTTTATGACTTTTTGAGCTAAAAAAAATTTTTGACTTTTTTTGCCCGAAAAAAACGCCATACTATACTATGACGTTTTTTATGACTTTTTGAGCTAAAAAAAAAGTTGACTTTTTTTGCCCGAAAAAAACGCCATACTATACTATGACGTTTTTTATGACTTTTTGAGCTAAAAAAAAATGTTGACTTTTTTTGCCCGAAAAAAACGCCATACTATACTATGACGTTTTTTAATACTTTTTGAGCTAAAAAAAAATGTTGACTTTTTTTGCCGGAAAAAAACGCCATACTATACTATGACGTTTTTTATGACTTTTTGAGCTAAAAAAAAATTTTGACTTTTTTTGCCCGAAAAAACCGCCATACTATACTATGACGTTTTTTATGACTTTTTGAGCTAAAAAAAAATGTTGACTTTTTTTGCCCGAAAAAAACGCCATACTATACTATGACGTTTTTTATGACTTTTTGAGCTAAAAAAATTTTTTGACTTTTTTTGCCCGAAAAAAACGCCATACTATACTATGACGTTTTTTATGACTTTTTGAGGCCGAAAAAAATTTTGACTTTTTTTGGCCGATTTTGACGCCATACTATACTATGACGTTTTCTATGACTTTTCGAGGCCAAAAAAAATTTTGACTTTTTTTGCCCGAAAAAAACGCCATACTATACTATGACGTTTTTTATGACTTTTTGAGCTAAAAAAAAATGTTGACTTTTTTTGCCCGAAAAAAACGCCATACTATACTATGACGTTTTTTATGACTTTTTGAGGCCTAAAAAAATGTTGACTTTTTTTGCCCGAAAAAAACGCCATACTATACTATGACGTTTTTTATGACTTTTTGAGGCCTAAAAAAATTTTGACTTTTTTTGCCCGAAAAAAACGCCATACTATACTATGACGTTTTTTATGACTTTTTGAGCTAAAAAAAAATGTTGACTTTTTTTGCCCGAAAAAAACGCCATACTATACTATGACGTTTTTTATGACTTTTTGAGGCCTAAAAAAATTTTGACTTTTTTTGGCCGATTTTGACGCCATACTATACTATGACGTTTTCTATGACTTTTCGAGGCCAAAAAAAAGTTGACTTTTTTTGCCCGAAAAAAACGCCATACTATACTATGACGTTTTTTATGACTTTTTGAGCTAAAAAAAATTTTTGACTTTTTTTGCCCGAAAAAAACGCCATACTATACTATGACGTTTTTTATGACTTTTTGAGCTAAAAAAAAAGTTGACTTTTTTTGCCCGAAAAAAACGCCATACTATACTATGACGTTTTTTATGACTTTTTGAGGCCTAAAAAAATTTTGACTTTTTTTGCCCGAAAAAAACGCCATACTATACTATGACGTTTTTTATGACTTTTTGAGCTAAAAAAAAATGTTGACTTTTTTTGCCCGAAAAAAACGCCATACTATACTATGACGTTTTTTATGACTTTTTGAGGCCTAAAAAAATGTTGACTTTTTTTGCCCGAAAAAAACGCCATACTATACTATGACGTTTTTTATGACTTTTTGAGGCCTAAAAAAATTTTGACTTTTTTTGCCCGAAAAAAACGCCATACTATACTATGACGTTTTTTATGACTTTTTGAGCTAAAAAAAAATGTTGACTTTTTTTGCCCGAAAAAAACGCCATACTATACTATGACGTTTTTTATGACTTTTTGAGGCCTAAAAAAATTTTGACTTTTTTTGGCCGATTTTGACGCCATACTATACTATGACGTTTTCTATGACTTTTCGAGGCCAAAAAAAATGTTGACTTTTTTTGCCCGAAAAAAACGCCATACTATACTATGACGTTTTTTATGACTTTTTGAGCTAAAAAAAATTTTTGACTTTTTTTGCCCGAAAAAAACGCCATACTATACTATGACGTTTTTTATGACTTTTTGAGCTAAAAAAAAAGTTGACTTTTTTTGCCCGAAAAAAACGCCATACTATACTATGACGTTTTTTATGACTTTTTGAGGCCTAAAAAAATTTTGACTTTTTTTGCCCGAAAAAAACGCCATACTATACTATGACGTTTTTTATGACTTTTTGAGGCCTAAAAAAATTTTGACTTTTTTTGCCCGAAAAAAACGCCATACTATACTATGACGTTTTTTATGACTTTTTGAGCTAAAAAAAAATGTTGACTTTTTTTGCCCGAAAAAAACGCCATACTATACTATGACGTTTTTTATGACTTTTTGAGCTAAAAAAAAATGTTGACTTTTTTTGCCCGAAAAAAACGCCATACTATACTATGACGTTTTTTATGACTTTTTGAGGCCTAAAAAAATTTTGACTTTTTTTGCCCGAAAAAAACGCCATACTATACTATGACGTTTTTTATGACTTTTTGAGGCCTAAAAAAATTTTGACTTTTTTTGCCCAAAAAAAACGCCATACTATACTGTGACGTTTTTTATGACTTTTTGAGGCCTAAAAAAATTTTGACTTTTTTTGGCCGATTTTGACGCCATACTATACTATGACGTTTTCTATGACTTTTCGAGGCCAAAAAAAATTTTGACTTTTTTTGCCCGAAAAAAACGCCATACTATACTATGACGTTTTTTATGACTTTTTGAGCTAAAAAAAAATTTTGACTTTTTTTGCCCGAAAAAAACGCCATACTATACTATGACGTTTTTTATGACTTTTTGAGCTAAAAAAAATTTTTGACTTTTTTTGCCCGAAAAAAACGCCATACTATACTATGACGTTTTTTATGACTTTTTGAGGCCTAAAAAAATTTTGACTTTTTTTGCCCGAAAAAAACGCCATACTATACTATGACGTTTTTTATGACTTTTTGAGGCCTAAAAAAATTTTGACTTTTTTTGCCCGAAAAAAACGCCATACTATACTATGACGTTTTTTATGACTTTTTGAGCTAAAAAAAAATGTTGACTTTTTTTGCCCGAAAAAAACGCCATACTATACTATGACGTTTTTTATGACTTTTTGAGGCCTAAAAAAATTTTGACTTTTTTTGCCCGAAAAAAACGCCATACTATACTATGACGTTTTTTATGACTTTTTGAGCTAAAAAAAAATGTTGACTTTTTTTGCCCGAAAAAAACGCCATACTATACTATGACGTTTTTTATGACTTTTTGAGGCCTAAAAAAATGTTGACTTTTTTTGCCCGAAAAAAACGCCATACTATACTATGACGTTTTTTATGACTTTTTGAGGCCTAAAAAAATTTTGACTTTTTTTGCCCGAAAAAAACGCCATACTATACTATGACGTTTTTTATGACTTTTTGAGCTAAAAAAAAATGTTGACTTTTTTTGCCCGAAAAAAACGCCATACTATACTATGACGTTTTTTATGACTTTTTGAGGCCTAAAAAAATTTTGACTTTTTTTGGCCGATTTTGACGCCATACTATACTATGACGTTTTCTATGACTTTTCGAGGCCAAAAAAAATGTTGACTTTTTTTGCCCGAAAAAAACGCCATACTATACTATGACGTTTTTTATGACTTTTTGAGCTAAAAAAAATTTTTGACTTTTTTTGCCCGAAAAAAACGCCATACTATACTATGACGTTTTTTATGACTTTTTGAGCTAAAAAAAAAGTTGACTTTTTTTGCCCGAAAAAAACGCCATACTATACTATGACGTTTTTTATGACTTTTTGAGGCCTAAAAAAATTTTGACTTTTTTTGCCCGAAAAAAACGCCATACTATACTATGACGTTTTTTATGACTTTTTGAGGCCTAAAAAAATTTTGACTTTTTTTGCCCGAAAAAAACGCCATACTATACTATGACGTTTTTTATGACTTTTTGAGCTAAAAAAAAATGTTGACTTTTTTTGCCCGAAAAAAACGCCATACTATACTATGACGTTTTTTATGACTTTTTGAGCTAAAAAAAAATGTTGACTTTTTTTGCCCGAAAAAAACGCCATACTATACTATGACGTTTTTTATGACTTTTTGAGGCCTAAAAAAATTTTGACTTTTTTTGCCCGAAAAAAACGCCATACTATACTATGACGTTTTTTATGACTTTTTGAGGCCTAAAAAAATTTTGACTTTTTTTGCCCAAAAAAAAACGCCATACTATACTGTGACGTTTTTTATGACTTTTTGAGGCCTAAAAAAATTTTGACTTTTTTTGGCCGATTTTGACGCCATACTATACTATGACGTTTTCTATGACTTTTCGAGGCCAAAAAAAATTTTGACTTTTTTTGCCCGAAAAAAACGCCATACTATACTATGACGTTTTTTATGACTTTTTGAGCTAAAAAAAAATTTTGACTTTTTTTGCCCGAAAAAAACGCCATACTATACTATGACGTTTTTTATGACTTTTTGAGCTAAAAAAAATTTTTGACTTTTTTTGCCCGAAAAAAACGCCATACTATACTATGACGTTTTTTATGACTTTTTGAGGCCTAAAAAAATTTTGACTTTTTTTGCCCGAAAAAAACGCCATACTATACTATGACGTTTTTTATGACTTTTTGAGGCCTAAAAAAATTTTGACTTTTTTTGCCCGAAAAAAACGCCATACTATACTATGACGTTTTTTATGACTTTTTGAGCTAAAAAAAAATGTTGACTTTTTTTGCCCGAAAAAAACGCCATACTATACTATGACGTTTTTTATGACTTTTTGAGCTAAAAAAAAATGTTGACTTTTTTTGCCCGAAAAAAACGCCATACTATACTATGACGTTTTTTATGACTTTTTGAGGCCTAAAAAAATTTTGACTTTTTTTGCCCGAAAAAAACGCCATACTATACTATGACGTTTTTTATGACTTTTTGAGCTAAAAAAAAATGTTGACTTTTTTTGCCCGAAAAAAACGCCATACTATACTATGACGTTTTTTATGACTTTTTGAGCTAAAAAAAAATGTTGACTTTTTTTGCCCGAAAAAAACGCCATACTATACTATGACGTTTTTTATGACTTTTTGAGGCCTAAAAAAATTTTGACTTTTTTTGGCCGATTTTGACGCCATACTATACTATGACGTTTTCTATGACTTTTCGAGGCCAAAAAAAATGTTGACTTTTTTTGCCCGAAAAAAACGCCATACTATACTATGACGTTTTTTATGACTTTTTGAGCTAAAAAAAATTTTTGACTTTTTTTGCCCGAAAAAAACGCCATACTATACTATGACGTTTTTTATGACTTTTTGAGCTAAAAAAAAAGTTGACTTTTTTTGCCCGAAAAAAACGCCATACTATACTATGACGTTTTTTATGACTTTTTGAGCTAAAAAAAAATGTTGACTTTTTTTGCCCGAAAAAAACGCCATACTATACTATGACGTTTTTTAATACTTTTTGAGCTAAAAAAAAATGTTGACTTTTTTTGCCGGAAAAAAACGCCATACTATACTATGACGTTTTTTATGACTTTTTGAGCTAAAAAAAAATTTTGACTTTTTTTGCCCGAAAAAACCGCCATACTATACTATGACGTTTTTTATGACTTTTTGAGCTAAAAAAAAATGTTGACTTTTTTTGCCCGAAAAAAACGCCATACTATACTATGACGTTTTTTATGACTTTTTGAGCTAAAAAAATTTTTTGACTTTTTTTGCCCGAAAAAAACGCCATACTATACTATGACGTTTTTTATGACTTTTTGAGGCCTAAAAAAATTTTGACTTTTTTTGGCCGATTTTGACGCCATACTATACTATGACGTTTTCTATGACTTTTCGAGGCCAAAAAAAATTTTGACTTTTTTTGCCCGAAAAAAACGCCATACTATACTATGACGTTTTTTATGACTTTTTGAGCTAAAAAAAATTTTTGACTTTTTTTGCCCGAAAAAAACGCCATACTATACTATGACGTTTTTTATGACTTTTTGAGGCCGAAAAAAATTTTGACTTTTTTTGCCCGAAAAAAACGCCATACTATACTATGACGTTTTTTATGACTTTTTGAGGCCTAAAAAAATTTTGACTTTTTTTGCCCGAAAAAAACGCCATACTATACTATGACGTTTTTTATGACTTTTTGAGCTAAAAAAAAATGTTGACTTTTTTTGCCCGAAAAAAACGCCATGACGTTTTTTATGACTTTTTGAGGCCTAAAAAAATTTTGACTTTTTTTGCCCGAAAAAAACGCCATACTATACTATGACGTTTTTTATGACTTTTTGAGCTAAAAAAAATTTTTGACTTTTTTTGCCCGAAAAAAACGCCATACTATACTATGACGTTTTTTATGACTTTTTGAGGCCTAAAAAAATTTTGACTTTTTTTGCCCGAAAAAAACGCCATACTATACTATGACGTTTTTTATGACTTTTTGAGGCCTAAAAAAATTTTGACTTTTTTTGCCCGAAAAAAACGCCATACTATACTATGACGTTTTTTATGACTTTTTGAGCTAAAAAAAAATGTTGACTTTTTTTGCCCGAAAAAAACGCCATACTATACTATGACGTTTTTTATGACTTTTTGAGCTAAAAAAAAATGTTGACTTTTTTTGCCCGAAAAAAACGCCATACTATACTATGACGTTTTTTATGACTTTTTGAGGCCTAAAAAAATTTTGACTTTTTTTGCCCGAAAAAAACGCCATACTATACTATGACGTTTTTTATGACTTTTTGAGGCCTAAAAAAATTTTGACTTTTTTTGCCCAAAAAAAACGCCATACTATACTGTGACGTTTTTTATGACTTTTTGAGGCCTAAAAAAATTTTGACTTTTTTTGGCCGATTTTGACGCCATACTATACTATGACGTTTTCTATGACTTTTCGAGGCCAAAAAAAATTTTGACTTTTTTTGCCCGAAAAAAACGCCATACTATACTATGACGTTTTTTATGACTTTTTGAGCTAAAAAAAAATTTTGACTTTTTTTGCCCGAAAAAAACGCCATACTATACTATGACGTTTTTTATGACTTTTTGAGCTAAAAAAAATTTTTGACTTTTTTTGCCCGAAAAAAACGCCATACTATACTATGACGTTTTTTATGACTTTTTGAGGCCTAAAAAAATTTTGACTTTTTTTGCCCGAAAAAAACGCCATACTATACTATGACGTTTTTTATGACTTTTTGAGGCCTAAAAAAATTTTGACTTTTTTTGCCCGAAAAAAACGCCATACTATACTATGACGTTTTTTATGACTTTTTGAGCTAAAAAAAAATGTTGACTTTTTTTGCCCGAAAAAAACGCCATACTATACTATGACGTTTTTTATGACTTTTTGAGCTAAAAAAAAATGTTGACTTTTTTTGCCCGAAAAAAACGCCATACTATACTATGACGTTTTTTATGACTTTTTGAGGCCTAAAAAAATGTTGACTTTTTTTGCCCGAAAAAAACGCCATACTATACTATGACGTTTTTTATGACTTTTTGAGGCCTAAAAAAATTTTGACTTTTTTTGCCCGAAAAAAACGCCATACTATACTATGACGTTTTTTATGACTTTTTGAGCTAAAAAAAAATGTTGACTTTTTTTGCCCGAAAAAAACGCCATACTATACTATGACGTTTTTTATGACTTTTTGAGGCCTAAAAAAATTTTGACTTTTTTTGGCCGATTTTGACGCCATACTATACTATGACGTTTTCTATGACTTTTCGAGGCCAAAAAAAATGTTGACTTTTTTTGCCCGAAAAAAACGCCATACTATACTATGACGTTTTTTATGACTTTTTGAGCTAAAAAAAATTTTTGACTTTTTTTGCCCGAAAAAAACGCCATACTATACTATGACGTTTTTTATGACTTTTTGAGCTAAAAAAAAAGTTGACTTTTTTTGCCCGAAAAAAACGCCATACTATACTATGACGTTTTTTATGACTTTTTGAGGCCTAAAAAAATTTTGACTTTTTTTGCCCGAAAAAAACGCCATACTATACTATGACGTTTTTTATGACTTTTTGAGGCCTAAAAAAATTTTGACTTTTTTTGCCCGAAAAAAACGCCATACTATACTATGACGTTTTTTATGACTTTTTGAGCTAAAAAAAAATGTTGACTTTTTTTGCCCGAAAAAAACGCCATACTATACTATGACGTTTTTTATGACTTTTTGAGCTAAAAAAAAATGTTGACTTTTTTTGCCCGAAAAAAACGCCATACTATACTATGACGTTTTTTATGACTTTTTGAGGCCTAAAAAAATTTTGACTTTTTTTGCCCGAAAAAAACGCCATACTATACTATGACGTTTTTTATGACTTTTTGAGGCCTAAAAAAATTTTGACATTTTTTGCCCAAAAAAAACGCCATACTATACTGTGACGTTTTTTATGACTTTTTGAGGCCTAAAAAAATTTTGACTTTTTTTGGCCGATTTTGACGCCATACTATACTATGACGTTTTCTATGACTTTTCGAGGCCAAAAAAAATTTTGACTTTTTTTGCCCGAAAAAAACGCCATACTATACTATGACGTTTTTTATGACTTTTTGAGCTAAAAAAAAATTTTGACTTTTTTTGCCCGAAAAAAACGCCATACTATACTATGACGTTTTTTATGACTTTTTGAGCTAAAAAAAATTTTTGACTTTTTTTGCCCGAAAAAAACGCCATACTATACTATGACGTTTTTTATGACTTTTTGAGGCCTAAAAAAATTTTGACTTTTTTTGCCCGAAAAAAACGCCATACTATACTATGACGTTTTTTATGACTTTTTGAGGCCTAAAAAAATTTTGACTTTTTTTGCCCGAAAAAAACGCCATACTATACTATGACGTTTTTTATGACTTTTTGAGCTAAAAAAAAATGTTGACTTTTTTTGCCCGAAAAAAACGCCATACTATACTATGACGTTTTTTATGACTTTTTGAGCTAAAAAAAAATGTTGACTTTTTTTGCCCGAAAAAAACGCCATACTATACTATGACGTTTTTTATGACTTTTTGAGGCCTAAAAAAATTTTGACTTTTTTTGCCCGAAAAAAACGCCATACTATACTATGACGTTTTTTATGACTTTTTGAGCTAAAAAAAAATGTTGACTTTTTTTGCCCGAAAAAAACGCCATACTATACTATGACGTTTTTTATGACTTTTTGAGCTAAAAAAAAATGTTGACTTTTTTTGCCCGAAAAAAACGCCATACTATACTATGACGTTTTTTATGACTTTTTGAGGCCTAAAAAAATTTTGACTTTTTTTGGCCGATTTTGACGCCATACTATACTATGACGTTTTCTATGACTTTTCGAGGCCAAAAAAAATGTTGACTTTTTTTGCCCGAAAAAAACGCCATACTATACTATGACGTTTTTTATGACTTTTTGAGCTAAAAAAAATTTTTGACTTTTTTTGCCCGAAAAAAACGCCATACTATACTATGACGTTTTTTATGACTTTTTGAGCTAAAAAAAAAGTTGACTTTTTTTGCCCGAAAAAAACGCCATACTATACTATGACGTTTTTTATGACTTTTTGAGCTAAAAAAAAATTTTGACTTTTTTTGCCCGAAAAAAACGCCATACTATACTATGACGTTTTTTAATACTTTTTGAGCTAAAAAAAAATGTTGACTTTTTTTGCCGGAAAAAAACGCCATACTATACTATGACGTTTTTTATGACTTTTTGAGCTAAAAAAAAATTTTGACTTTTTTTGCCCGAAAAAACCGCCATACTATACTATGACGTTTTTTATGACTTTTTGAGCTAAAAAAAAATGTTGACTTTTTTTGCCCGAAAAAAACGCCATACTATACTATGACGTTTTTTATGACTTTTTGAGCTAAAAAAATTTTTTGACTTTTTTTGCCCGAAAAAAACGCCATACTATACTATGACGTTTTTTATGACTTTTTGAGGCCTAAAAAAATTTTGACTTTTTTTGGCCGATTTTGACGCCATACTATACTATGACGTTTTCTATGACTTTTCGAGGCCAAAAAAAATTTTGACTTTTTTTGCCCGAAAAAAACGCCATACTATACTATGACGTTTTTTATGACTTTTTGAGCTAAAAAAAATTTTTGACTTTTTTTGCCCGAAAAAAACGCCATACTATACTATGACGTTTTTTATGACTTTTTGAGGCCTAAAAAAATTTTGACTTTTTTTGGCCGATTTTGACGCCATACTATACTATGACGTTTTCTATGACTTTTCGAGGCCAAAAAAAATTTTGACTTTTTTTGCCCGAAAAAAACGCCATACTATACTATGACGTTTTTTATGACTTTTTGAGCTAAAAAAAATTTTTGACTTTTTTTGCCCGAAAAAAACGCCATACTATACTATGACGTTTTTTATGACTTTTTGAGCTAAAAAAAATTTTTGACTTTTTTTGCCCGAAAAAAACGCCATACTATACTATGACGTTTTTTATGACTTTTTGAGCTAAAAAAAATTTTTGACTTTTTTTGCCCGAAAAAAACGCCATACTATACTATGACGTTTTTTATGACTTTTTGAGCTAAAAAAAATTTTTGACTTTTTTTGCCCGAAAAAAACGCCATACTATACTATGACGTTTTTTATGACTTTTTGAGGCCTAAAAAAATTTTGACTTTTTTTGGCCGATTTTGACGCCATACTATACTATGACGTTTTCTATGACTTTTCGAGGCCAAAAAAAATGTTGACTTTTTTTGCCCGAAAAAAACGCCATACTATACTATGACGTTTTTTATGACTTTTTGAGCTAAAAAAAATTTTTGACTTTTTTTGCCCGAAAAAAACGCCATACTATACTATGACGTTTTTTATGACTTTTTGAGCTAAAAAAAAAGTTGACTTTTTTTGCCCGAAAAAAACGCCATACTATACTATGACGTTTTTTATGACTTTTTGAGCTAAAAAAAAATTTTGACTTTTTTTGCCCGAAAAAAACGCCATACTATACTATGACGTTTTTTAATACTTTTTGAGCTAAAAAAAAATGTTGACTTTTTTTGCCGGAAAAAAACGCCATACTATACTATGACGTTTTTTATGACTTTTTGAGCTAAAAAAAAATTTTGACTTTTTTTGCCCGAAAAAACCGCCATACTATACTATGACGTTTTTTATGACTTTTTGAGCTAAAAAAAAATGTTGACTTTTTTTGCCCGAAAAAAACGCCATACTATACTATGACGTTTTTTATGACTTTTTGAGCTAAAAAAATTTTTTGACTTTTTTTGCCCGAAAAAAACGCCATACTATACTATGACGTTTTTTATGACTTTTTGAGGCCTAAAAAAATTTTGACTTTTTTTGGCCGATTTTGACGCCATACTATACTATGACGTTTTCTATGACTTTTCGAGGCCAAAAAAAATTTTGACTTTTTTTGCCCGAAAAAAACGCCATACTATACTATGACGTTTTTTATGACTTTTTGAGCTAAAAAAAATTTTTGACTTTTTTTGCCCGAAAAAAACGCCATACTATACTATGACGTTTTTTATGACTTTTTGAGCTAAAAAAAATTTTTGACTTTTTTTGCCCGAAAAAAAACGCCATACTATACTATGACGTTTTTTATGACTTTTTGAGCTAAAAAAAATTTTTGACTTTTTTTGCCCGAAAAAAACGCCATACTATACTATGACGTTTTTTATGACTTTTTGAGCTAAAAAAAATTTTTGACTTTTTTTGCCCGAAAAAAACGCCATACTATACTATGACGTTTTTTATGACTTTTTGAGCTAAAAAAAATTTTTGACTTTTTTTGCCCGAAAAAAACGCCATACTATACTATGACGTTTTTTATGACTTTTTGAGCTAAAAAAAAATGTTGACTTTTTTTGCCCGAAAAAAACGCCATACTATACTATGACGTTTTTTATGACTTTTTGAGCTAAAAAAAAATGTTGACTTTTTTTGCCCGAAAAAAACGCCATGACGTTTTTTATGACTTTTTGAGGCCTAAAAAAATTTTGACTTTTTTTGCCCGAAAAAAACGCCATACTATACTATGACGTTTTTTATGACTTTTTGAGCTAAAAAAAAATGTTGACTTTTTTTGCCCGAAAAAAACGCCATACTATACTATGACGTTTTTTATGACTTTTTGAGCTAAAAAAAAATGTTGACTTTTTTTGCCCGAAAAAAACGCCATGACGTTTTTTATGACTTTTTGAGGCCTAAAAAAATTTTGACTTTTTTTGCCCGAAAAAAACGCCATACTATACTATGACGTTTTTTATGACTTTTTGAGCTAAAAAAAATTTTTGACTTTTTTTGCCCGAAAAAAACGCCATACTATACTATGACGTTTTTTATGACTTTTTGAGGCCTAAAAAAATTTTGACTTTTTTTGCCCGAAAAAAACGCCATACTATACTATGACGTTTTTTATGACTTTTTGAGGCCTAAAAAAATTTTGACTTTTTTTGCCCGAAAAAAACGCCATACTATACTATGACGTTTTTTATGACTTTTTGAGCTAAAAAAAAATGTTGACTTTTTTTGCCCGAAAAAAACGCCATACTATACTATGACGTTTTTTATGACTTTTTGAGCTAAAAAAAAATGTTGACTTTTTTTGCCCGAAAAAAACGCCATACTATACTATGACGTTTTTTATGACTTTTTGAGGCCTAAAAAAATTTTGACTTTTTTTGCCCGAAAAAAACGCCATACTATACTATGACGTTTTTTATGACTTTTTGAGCTAAAAAAAAATGTTGACTTTTTTTGCCCGAAAAAAACGCCATACTATACTATGACGTTTTTTATGACTTTTTGAGGCCTAAAAAAATTTTGACTTTTTTGGCCGATTTTGACGCCATACTATACTATGACGTTTTCTATGACTTTTCGAGGCCAAAAAAAATTTTGACTTTTTTTGCCCGAAAAAAACGCCATACTATACTATGACGTTTTTTATGACTTTTTGAGCTAAAAAAAAATGTTGACTTTTTTTGCCCGAAAAAAACGCCATACTATACTATGACGTTTTTTATGACTTTTTGAGGCCTAAAAAAATTTTGACTTTTTTTGCCCGAAAAAAACGCCATACTATACTATGACGTTTTTTATGACTTTTTGAGCTAAAAAAAATTTTTGACTTTTTTTGCCCGAAAAAAACGCCATACTATACTATGACGTTTTTTATGACTTTTTGAGCTAAAAAAAATTTTTGACTTTTTTTGCCCGAAAAAAACGCCATACTATACTATGACGTTTTTTATGACTTTTTGAGCTAAAAAAAATTTTTGACTTTTTTTGCCCGAAAAAAACGCCATACTATACTATGACGTTTTTTATGACTTTTTGAGGCCTAAAAAAATTTTGACTTTTTTTGGCCGATTTTGACGCCATACTATACTATGACGTTTTCTATGACTTTTCGAGGCCAAAAAAAATGTTGACTTTTTTTGCCCGAAAAAAACGCCATACTATACTATGACGTTTTTTATGACTTTTTGAGCTAAAAAAAATTTTTGACTTTTTTTGCCCGAAAAAAACGCCATACTATACTATGACGTTTTTTATGACTTTTTGAGCTAAAAAAAAAGTTGACTTTTTTTGCCCGAAAAAAACGCCATACTATACTATGACGTTTTTTATGACTTTTTGAGCTAAAAAAAAATTTTGACTTTTTTTGCCCGAAAAAAACGCCATACTATACTATGACGTTTTTTAATACTTTTTGAGCTAAAAAAAAATGTTGACTTTTTTTGCCGGAAAAAAACGCCATACTATACTATGACGTTTTTTATGACTTTTTGAGCTAAAAAAAAATTTTGACTTTTTTTGCCCGAAAAAACCGCCATACTATACTATGACGTTTTTTATGACTTTTTGAGCTAAAAAAAAATGTTGACTTTTTTTGCCCGAAAAAAACGCCATACTATACTATGACGTTTTTTATGACTTTTTGAGCTAAAAAAATTTTTTGACTTTTTTTGCCCGAAAAAAACGCCATACTATACTATGACGTTTTTTATGACTTTTTGAGGCCTAAAAAAATTTTGACTTTTTTTGGCCGATTTTGACGCCATACTATACTATGACGTTTTCTATGACTTTTCGAGGCCAAAAAAAATTTTGACTTTTTTTGCCCGAAAAAAACGCCATACTATACTATGACGTTTTTTATGACTTTTTGAGCTAAAAAAAATTTTTGACTTTTTTTGCCCGAAAAAAACGCCATACTATACTATGACGTTTTTTATGACTTTTTGAGCTAAAAAAAATTTTTGACTTTTTTTGCCCGAAAAAAACGCCATACTATACTATGACGTTTTTTATGACTTTTTGAGCTAAAAAAAATTTTTGACTTTTTTTGCCCGAAAAAAAACGCCATACTATACTATGACGTTTTTTATGACTTTTTGAGCTAAAAAAAATTTTTGACTTTTTTTGCCCGAAAAAAACGCCATACTATACTATGACGTTTTTTATGACTTTTTGAGCTAAAAAAAATTTTTGACTTTTTTTGCCCGAAAAAAACGCCATACTATACTATGACGTTTTTTATGACTTTTTGAGCTAAAAAAAAATGTTGACTTTTTTTGCCCGAAAAAAACGCCATACTATACTATGACGTTTTTTATGACTTTTTGAGCTAAAAAAAAATGTTGACTTTTTTTGCCCGAAAAAAACGCCATGACGTTTTTTATGACTTTTTGAGGCCTAAAAAAATTTTGACTTTTTTTGCCCGAAAAAAACGCCATACTATACTATGACGTTTTTTATGACTTTTTGAGCTAAAAAAAAATGTTGACTTTTTTTGCCCGAAAAAAACGCCATACTATACTATGACGTTTTTTATGACTTTTTGAGCTAAAAAAAAATGTTGACTTTTTTTGCCCGAAAAAAACGCCATGACGTTTTTTATGACTTTTTGAGGCCTAAAAAAATTTTGACTTTTTTTGCCCGAAAAAAACGCCATACTATACTATGACGTTTTTTATGACTTTTTGAGCTAAAAAAAATTTTTGACTTTTTTTGCCCGAAAAAAACGCCATACTATACTATGACGTTTTTTATGACTTTTTGAGGCCTAAAAAAATTTTGACTTTTTTTGCCCGAAAAAAACGCCATACTATACTATGACGTTTTTTATGACTTTTTGAGGCCTAAAAAAATTTTGACTTTTTTTGCCCGAAAAAAACGCCATACTATACTATGACGTTTTTTATGACTTTTTGAGCTAAAAAAAAATGTTGACTTTTTTTGCCCGAAAAAAACGCCATACTATACTATGACGTTTTTTATGACTTTTTGAGCTAAAAAAAAATGTTGACTTTTTTTGCCCGAAAAAAACGCCATACTATACTATGACGTTTTTTATGACTTTTTGAGGCCTAAAAAAATTTTGACTTTTTTTGCCCGAAAAAAACGCCATACTATACTATGACGTTTTTTATGACTTTTTGAGCTAAAAAAAAATGTTGACTTTTTTTGCCCGAAAAAAACGCCATACTATACTATGACGTTTTTTATGACTTTTTGAGGCCTAAAAAAATTTTGACTTTTTTGGCCGATTTTGACGCCATACTATACTATGACGTTTTCTATGACTTTTCGAGGCCAAAAAAAATTTTGACTTTTTTTGCCCGAAAAAAACGCCATACTATACTATGACGTTTTTTATGACTTTTTGAGCTAAAAAAAAATGTTGACTTTTTTTGCCCGAAAAAAACGCCATACTATACTATGACGTTTTTTATGACTTTTTGAGGCCTAAAAAAATTTTGACTTTTTTTGCCCGAAAAAAACGCCATACTATACTATGACGTTTTTTATGACTTTTTGAGGCCTAAAAAAATTTTGACTTTTTTTGCCCGAAAAAAACGCCATACTATACTATGACGTTTTTTATGACTTTTTGAGCTAAAAAAAAATTTTGACTTTTTTTGCCCGAAAAAAACGACATACTATACTATGACGTTTTTTATGACTTTTTGAGCTAAAAAAAAATTTTGACTTTTTTTGCCCGAAAAAAAGCCATACTATACTATGACGTTTTTTATGACTTTTTGAGCTAAAAAAAAATTTTGACTTTTTTTGCCCGAAAAAAACGCCATACTATACTATGACGTTTTTTATGACTTTTTGAGCTAAAAAAAAATTTTGACTTTTTTTGCCCGAAAAAAACGCCATACTATACTATGACGTTTTTTATGACTTTTTGAGGCCTAAAAAAATTTTGACTTTTTTTGCCCGAAAAAAACGCCATACTATACTATGACGTTTTTTATGACTTTTTGAGCTAAAAAAAAATGTTGACTTTTTTTGCCCGAAAAAAACGCCATGACGTTTTTTATGACTTTTTGAGGCCTAAAAAAATTTTGACTTTTTTTGCCCGAAAAAAACGCCATACTATACTATGACGTTTTTTATGACTTTTTGAGCTAAAAAAAATTTTTGACTTTTTTTGCCCGAAAAAAACGCCATACTATACTATGACGTTTTTTATGACTTTTTGAGGCCTAAAAAAATTTTGACTTTTTTTGCCCGAAAAAAACGCCATACTATACTATGACGTTTTTTATGACTTTTTGAGGCCTAAAAAAATTTTGACTTTTTTTGCCCGAAAAAAACGCCATACTATACTATGACGTTTTTTATGACTTTTTGAGCTAAAAAAAAATGTTGACTTTTTTTGCCCGAAAAAAACGCCATACTATACTATGACGTTTTTTATGACTTTTTGAGCTAAAAAAAAATGTTGACTTTTTTTGCCCGAAAAAAACGCCATACTATACTATGACGTTTTTTATGACTTTTTGAGGCCTAAAAAAATTTTGACTTTTTTTGCCCGAAAAAAACGCCATACTATACTATGACGTTTTTTATGACTTTTTGAGCTAAAAAAAAATGTTGACTTTTTTTGCCCGAAAAAAACGCCATACTATACTATGACGTTTTTTATGACTTTTTGAGGCCTAAAAAAATTTTGACTTTTTTTGGCCGATTTTGACGCCATACTATACTATGACGTTTTCTATGACTTTTCGAGGCCAAAAAAAATGTTGACTTTTTTTGCCCGAAAAAAACGCCATACTATACTATGACGTTTTTTATGACTTTTTGAGCTAAAAAAAATTTTTGACTTTTTTTGCCCGAAAAAAACGCCATACTATACTATGACGTTTTTTATGACTTTTTGAGCTAAAAAAAAAGTTGACTTTTTTTGCCCGAAAAAAACGCCATACTATACTATGACGTTTTTTATGACTTTTTGAGCTAAAAAAAAATTTTGACTTTTTTTGCCCGAAAAAAACGCCATACTATACTATGACGTTTTTTATGACTTTTTGAGGCCTAAAAAAATTTTGACTTTTTTTGGCCGATTTTGACGCCATACTATACTATGACGTTTTCTATGACTTTTCGAGGCCAAAAAAAATGTTGACTTTTTTTGCCCGAAAAAAACGCCATACTATACTATGACGTTTTTTATGACTTTTTGAGCTAAAAAAAATTTTTGACTTTTTTTGCCCGAAAAAAACGCCATACTATACTATGACGTTTTTTATGACTTTTTGAGCTAAAAAAAAATTTTGACTTTTTTTGCCCGAAAAAAACGCCATACTATACTATGACGTTTTTTAATACTTTTTGAGCTAAAAAAAAATGTTGACTTTTTTTGCCGGAAAAAAACGCCATACTATACTATGACGTTTTTTATGACTTTTTGAGCTAAAAAAAAATTTTGACTTTTTTTGCCCGAAAAAAACCGCCATACTATACTATGACGTTTTTTATGACTTTTTGAGCTAAAAAAAAATGTTGACTTTTTTTGCCCGAAAAAAACGCCATACTATACTATGACGTTTTTTATGACTTTTTGAGCTAAAAAAAAAGTTGACTTTTTTTGCCCGAAAAAAACGCCATACTATACTATGACGTTTTTTATGACTTTTTGAGCTAAAAAAAAATTTTGACTTTTTTTGCCCGAAAAAAACGCCATACTATACTATGACGTTTTTTATGACTTTTTGAGCTAAAAAAAAATGTTGACTTTTTTTGCCGGAAAAAAACGCCATACTATACTATGACGTTTTTTATGACTTTTTGAGCTAAAAAAAAATTTTGACTTTTTTTGCCCGAAAAAACCGCCATACTATACTATGACGTTTTTTATGACTTTTTGAGCTAAAAAAAAATGTTGACTTTTTTTGCCCGAAAAAAACGCCATACTATACTATGACGTTTTTTATGACTTTTTGAGCTAAAAAAATTTTTTGACTTTTTTTGCCCGAAAAAAACGCCATACTATACTATGACGTTTTTTATGACTTTTTGAGGCCTAAAAAAATTTTGACTTTTTTTGGCCGATTTTGACGCCATACTATACTATGACGTTTTCTATGACTTTTCGAGGCCAAAAAAAATTTTGACTTTTTTTGCCCGAAAAAAACGCCATACTATACTATGACGTTTTTTATGACTTTTTGAGCTAAAAAAAATTTTTGACTTTTTTTGCCCGAAAAAAACGCCATACTATACTATGACGTTTTTTATGACTTTTTGAGCTAAAAAAAATTTTTGACTTTTTTTGCCCGAAAAAAACGCCATACTATACTATGACGTTTTTTATGACTTTTTGAGCTAAAAAAAATTTTTGACTTTTTTTGCCCGAAAAAAACGCCATACTATACTATGACGTTTTTTATGACTTTTTGAGCTAAAAAAAATTTTTGACTTTTTTTGCCCGAAAAAAACGCCATACTATACTATGACGTTTTTTATGACTTTTTGAGCTAAAAAAAATTTTTGACTTTTTTTGCCCGAAAAAAACGCCATACTATACTATGACGTTTTTTATGACTTTTTGAGCTAAAAAAAAATGTTGACTTTTTTTGCCCGAAAAAAACGCCATACTATACTATGACGTTTTTTATGACTTTTTGAGCTAAAAAAAAATTTTGACTTTTTTTGCCCGAAAAAAACGCCATACTATACTATGACGTTTTTTATGACTTTTTGAGGCCGAAAAAAATTTTGACTTTTTTTGCCCGAAAAAAACGCCATACTATACTATGACGTTTTTTATGACTTTTTGAGGCCTAAAAAAATTTTGACTTTTTTTGCCCGAAAAAAACGCCATACTATACTATGATGTTTTTTATGACTTTTTGAGCTAAAAAAAATATGTTGACTTTTTTTGCCCGAAAAAAACGCCATACTATACTATGACGTTTTTTATGACTTTTTCAGCTAAAAAAAAATTTTGACTTTTTTTGCCCGAAAAAAACGCCATACTATACTATGACGTTTTTTATGACTTTTTGAGCTAAAAAAAATTTTTGACTTTTTTTGCCCGAAAAAAACGCCATACTATACTATGACGTTTTTTATGACTTTTTGAGCTAAAAAAAAATGTTGACTTTTTTTGCCCGAAAAAAACGCCATACTATACTATGACGTTTTTTATGACTTTTTGAGGCCTAAAAAAATTTTGACTTTTTTTGCCCGAAAAAAACGCCATACTATACTATGACGTTTTTTATGACTTTTTGAGGCCTAAAAAAATTTTGACTTTTTTTGCCCGAAAAAAACGCCATACTATACTATGACGTTTTTTATGACTTTTTGAGCTAAAAAAAAATGTTGACTTTTTTTGCCCGAAAAAAACGGCATACTATACTATGACGTTTTTTATGACTTTTTGAGGCCTAAAAAAATTTTGACTTTTTTTGGCCGATTTTGACGCCATACTATACTATGACGTTTTTTATGACTTTTTCAGCTAAAAAAAAATTTTGACTTTTTTTGCCCGAAAAAAACGCCATACTATACTATGACGTTTTTTATGACTTTTTGAGCTAAAAAAAATTTTTGACTTTTTTTGCCCGAAAAAAACGCCATACTATACTATGACGTTTTTTATGACTTTTTGAGCTAAAAAAAAATGTTGACTTTTTTTGCCCGAAAAAAACGCCATACTATACTATGACGTTTTTTATGACTTTTTGAGGCCTAAAAAAATTTTGACTTTTTTTGCCCGAAAAAAACGCCATACTATACTATGACGTTTTTTATGACTTTTTGAGGCCTAAAAAAATTTTGACTTTTTTTGCCCGAAAAAAACGCCATACTATACTATGACGTTTTTTATGACTTTTTGAGCTAAAAAAAAATGTTGACTTTTTTTGCCCGAAAAAAACGGCATACTATACTATGACGTTTTTTATGACTTTTTGAGGCCTAAAAAAATTTTGACTTTTTTTGGCCGATTTTGACGCCATACTATACTATGACGTTTTCTATGACTTTTCGAGGCCAAAAAAAATTTTGACTTTTTTTGCCCGAAAAAAACGCCATACTATACTATGACGTTTTTTATGACTTTTTGAGCTAAAAAAAAATGTTGACTTTTTTTGCCCGAAAAAAACGCCATACTATACTATGACGTTTTTTATGACTTTTTGAGGCCTAAAAAAATTTTGACTTTTTTTGCCCGAAAAAAACGCCATACTATACTATGACGTTTTTTATGACTTTTTGAGGCCTAAAAAAATTTTGACTTTTTTTGCCCGAAAAAAACGCCATACTATACTATGACGTTTTTTATGACTTTTTGAGCTAAAAAAAAATGTTGACTTTTTTTGCCCGAAAAAAAACGCCATACTATACTATGACGTTTTTTATGACTTTTTGAGGCCTAAAAAAATTTTGACTTTTTTTGGCCGATTTTGACGCCATACTATACTATGACGTTTTCTATGACTTTTCGAGGCCAAAAAAAATTTTGACTTTTTTTGCCCGAAAAAAACGCCATACTATACTATGACGTTTTTTATGACTTTTTGAGCTAAAAAAAATTTTTGACTTTTTTTGCCCGAAAAAAACGCCATACTATACTATGACGTTTTTTATGACTTTTTGAGCTAAAAAAAAATGTTGACTTTTTTTGCCCGAAAAAAACGCCATACTATACTATGACGTTTTTTATGACTTTTTGAGCTAAAAAAATTTTTTGACTTTTTTTGCCCGAAAAAAACGCCATACTATACTATGACGTTTTTTATGACTTTTTGAGCTAAAAAAAAATGTTGACTTTTTTTGCCCGAAAAAAACGCCATACTATACTATGACGTTTTTTATGACTTTTTGAGCTAAAAAAAAATTTTGACTTTTTTTGCCCGAAAAAAACGCCATACTATACTATGACGTTTTTTATGACTTTTTGAGCTAAAAAAAAATTTTGACTTTTTTTGCCCGAAAAAAACGCCATACTATACTATGACGTTTTTTATGACTTTTTGAGCTAAAAAAAAATGTTGACTTTTTTTGCCCGAAAAAAACGCCATACTATACTATGACGTTTTTTATGACTTTTTGAGCTAAAAAAAAATTTTGACTTTTTTTGCCCGAAAAAAACGCCATACTATACTATGACGTTTTTTATGACTTTTTGAGGGCGAAAAAAATTTTGACTTTTTTTGCCCGAAAAAAACGCCATACTATACTATGACGTTTTTTATGACTTTTTGAGCTAAAAAAATTTTTTGACTTTTTTTGCCCGAAAAAAACGCCATACTATACTATGACGTTTTTTATGACTTTTTGAGCTAAAAAAAAATTTTGACTTTTTTTGCCCGAAAAAAACGCCATACTATACTATGACGTTTTTTATGACTTTTTGAGCTAAAAAAAATTTTTGACTTTTTTTGCCCGAAAAAAACGCCATACTATACTATGACGTTTTTTATGTCTTTTTGAGCTAAAAAAAAATGTTGACTTTTTTTGCCCGAAAAAAACGCCATACTATACTATGACGTTTTTTATGTCTTTTTGAGCTAAAAAAAAATGTTGACTTTTTTTGCCCGAAAAAAACGCCATACTATACTATGACGTTTTTTATGACTTTTTGAGCTAAAAAAAATTTTTGACTTTTTTTGCCCGAAAAAAACGCCATACTATACTATGACGTTTTTTATGACTTTTTGAGCTAAAAAAAAATGTTGACTTTTTTTGCCCGAAAAAAACGCCATACTATACTATGACGTTTTTTATGACTTTTTGAGGCCTAAAAAAATTTTGACTTTTTTTGGCCGATTTTGACGCCATACTATACTATGACGTTTTCTATGACTTTTCGAGGCCAAAAAAAATTTTGACTTTTTTTGCCCGAAAAAAACGCCATACTATACTATGACGTTTTTTATGACTTTTTGAGCTAAAAAAAATTTTTGACTTTTTTTGCCCGAAAAAAACGCCATACTATACTATGACGTTTTTTATGACTTTTTGAGCTAAAAAAAAAGTTGACTTTTTTTGCCCGAAAAAAACGCCATACTATACTATGACGTTTTTTATGACTTTTTGAGGCCTAAAAAAATTTTGACTTTTTTTGGCCGATTTTGACGCCATACTATACTATGACGTTTTCTATGACTTTTCGAGGCCAAAAAAAATTTTGACTTTTTTTGCCCGAAAAAAACGCCATACTATACTATGACGTTTTTTATGACTTTTTGAGCTAAAAAAAATTTTTGACTTTTTTTGCCCGAAAAAAACGCCATACTATACTATGACGTTTTTTATGACTTTTTGAGCTAAAAAAAAATGTTGACTTTTTTTGCCCGAAAAAAACGCCATACTATACTATGACGTTTTTTATGACTTTTTGAGCTAAAAAAATTTTTTGACTTTTTTTGCCCGAAAAAAACGCCATACTATACTATGACGTTTTTTATGACTTTTTGAGCTAAAAAAAAATGTTGACTTTTTTTGCCCGAAAAAAACGCCATACTATACTATGACGTTTTTTATGACTTTTTGAGGGCGAAAAAAATTTTGACTTTTTTTGCCCGAAAAAAACGCCATACTATACTATGACGTTTTTTATGACTTTTTGAGCTAAAAAAAATTTTTTGACTTTTTTTGCCCGAAAAAAACGCCATACTATACTATGACGTTTTTTATGACTTTTTGAGCTAAAAAAAAATTTTGACTTTTTTTGCCCGAAAAAAACGCCATACTATACTATGACGTTTTTTATGACTTTTTGAGCTAAAAAAAATTTTTGACTTTTTTTGCCCGAAAAAAACGCCATACTATACTATGACGTTTTTTATGTCTTTTTGAGCTAAAAAAAAATGTTGACTTTTTTTGCCCGAAAAAAACGCCATACTATACTATGACGTTTTTTATGACTTTTTGAGCTAAAAAAAATTTTTGACTTTTTTTGCCCGAAAAAAACGCCATACTATACTATGACGTTTTTTATGACTTTTTGAGGCCGAAAAAATTTTTGACTTTTTTTGCCCGAAAAAAACGCCATACTATACTATGACGTTTTTTATGACTTTTTGAGCTAAAAAAAAATGTTGACTTTTTTTGCCCGAAAAAAACGCCATACTATACTATGACGTTTTTTATGACTTTTTGAGGCCTAAAAAAATTTTGACTTTTTTTGCCCGAAAAAAACGCCATACTATACTATGACGTTTTTTATGACTTTTTGAGCTAAAAAAAAATTTTGACTTTTTTTGCCCGAAAAAAACGCCATACTATACTATGACGTTTTTTATGACTTTTTGAGCTAAAAAAAATTTTTGACTTTTTTTGCCCGAAAAAAACGCCATACTATACTATGACGTTTTTTATGACTTTTTGAGCTAAAAAACAATGTTGACTTTTTTTGCCCGAAAAAAACGCCATACTATACTATGACGTTTTTTATGACTTTTTGAGCTAAAAAAAAATGTTGACTTTTTTTGCCCGAAAAAAACGCCATACTATACTATGACGTTTTTTATGACTTTTTGAGCTAAAAAAAAATTTTGACTTTTTTTGCCCGAAAAAAACGCCATACTATACTATGACGTTTTTTATGACTTTTTGAGGCCGAAAAAAATTTTGACTTTTTTTGCCCGAAAAAAACGCCATACTATACTATGACGTTTTTTATGACTTTTTGAGGCCTAAAAAAATTTTGACTTTTTTTGCCCGAAAAAAACGCCATACTATACTATGATGTTTTTTATGACTTTTTGAGCTAAAAAAAATGTTGACTTTTTTTGCCCGAAAAAAACGCCATACTATACTATGACGTTTTTTATGACTTTTTCAGCTAAAAAAAAATTTTGACTTTTTTTGCCCGAAAAAAACGCCATACTATACTATGACGTTTTTTATGACTTTTTGAGCTAAAAAAATTTTTTGACTTTTTTTGCCCGAAAAAAAACGCCATACTATACTATGACGTTTTTTATGACTTTTTGAGCTAAAAAAAGATGTTGACTTTTTTTGCCCGAAAAAAAACGCCATACTATACTATGACGTTTTTTATGACTTTTTGAGCTAAAAAAAAATTTTGACTTTTTTTGCCCGAAAAAAACGCCATACTATACTATGACGTTTTTTATGACTTTTTGAGGCCGAAAAAAATTTTGACTTTTTTTGCCCGAAAAAAACGCCATACTATACTATGACGTTTTTTATGACTTTTTGAGGCCTAAAAAAATGTTGACTTTTTTTGCCCGAAAAAAACGCCATACTATACTATGACGTTTTTTATGACTTTTTGAGCTAAAAAAAAATGTTGACTTTTTTTGCCCGAAAAAAACGCCATACTATACTATGACGTTTTTTATGACTTTTTGAGCTAAAAAAAAATGTTGACTTTTTTTGCCCGAAAAAAACGCCATACTATACTATGACGTTTTTTATGACTTTTTGAGGCCTAAAAAAATTTTGACTTTTTTTGCCGGAAAAAAACGCCATACTATACTATGACGTTTTTTATGACTTTTTGAGCTAAAAAAAAATGTTGACTTTTTTTGCCCGAAAAAAACGCCATACTATACTATGACGTTTTTTATGACTTTTTGAGGCCGAAAAAAATTTTGACTTTTTTTGCCCGAAAAAAACGCCATACTATACTATGACGTTTTTTATGACTTTTTAATGCCGAAAAAAATTTTGACTTTTTTTTCCCGAAAAAAACGCCATACTATACTATGACGTTTTTTATGACTTTTTGAGCTAAAAAAAATTTTTGACTTTTTTTGCCCGAAAAAAACGCCATACTATACTATGACGTTTTTTATGACTTTTTGAGCTAAAAAAAATTTTTGACTTTTTTTGCCCGAAAAAAACGCCATACTATACTATGACGTTTTTTATGACTTTTTGAGGCCGAAAAAAATTTTGACTTTTTTTGCCCGAAAAAAACGCCATACTATACTATGACGTTTTTTATGACTTTTTGAGCTAAAAAAAAATGTTGACTTTTTTTGCCCGAAAAAAACGCCATACTATACTATGACGTTTTTTATGACTTTTTGAGCTAAAAAAAAATGTTGACTTTTTTTGCCCGAAAAAAACGCCATACTATACTATGACGTTTTTTATGACTTTTTGAGCTAAAAAAAAATGTTGACTTTTTTTGCCCGAAAAAAACGCCATACTATACTATGACGTTTTTTATGACTTTTTGAGCTAAAAAAAAATGTTGACTTTTTTTGCCCGAAAAAAACGCCATACTATACTATGACGTTTTTTATGACTTTTTGAGCTAAAAAAAATTTTTGACTTTTTTTGCCCGAAAAAAACGCCATACTATACTATGACGTTTTTTATGACTTTTTGAGCTAAAAAAAAATGTTGACTTTTTTTGCCCGAAAAAAACGCCATACTATACTATGACGTTTTTTATGACTTTTTGAGGCCGAAAAAAATTTTGACTTTTTTTGCCCGAAAAAAACGCCATACTATACTATGACGTTTTTTATGACTTTTTGAGGCCTAAAAAAATTTTGACTTTTTTTGCCCGAAAAAAACGCCATACTATACTATGATGTTTTTTATGACTTTTTGAGCTAAAAAAAATGTTGACTTTTTTTGCCCGAAAAAAACGCCATACTATACTATGACGTTTTTTATGACTTTTTCAGCTAAAAAAAAATTTTGACTTTTTTTGCCCGAAAAAAACGCCATACTATACTATGACGTTTTTTATGACTTTTTGAGCTAAAAAAATTTTTTGACTTTTTTTGCCCGAAAAAAACGCCATACTATACTATGACGTTTTTTATGACTTTTTGAGCTAAAAAAAGATGTTGACTTTTTTTGCCCGAAAAAAACGCCATACTATACTATGACGTTTTTTATGACTTTTTGAGCTAAAAAAAAATTTTGACTTTTTTTGCCCGAAAAAAACGCCATACTATACTATGACGTTTTTTATGACTTTTTGAGGCCGAAAAAAATTTTGACTTTTTTTGCCCGAAAAAAACGCCATACTATACTATGACGTTTTTTATGACTTTTTGAGGCCTAAAAAAATGTTGACTTTTTTTGCCCGAAAAAAACGCCATACTATACTATGACGTTTTTTATGACTTTTTGAGCTAAAAAAAAATGTTGACTTTTTTTGCCCGAAAAAAACGCCATACTATACTATGACGTTTTTTATGACTTTTTGAGCTAAAAAAAAATGTTGACTTTTTTTGCCCGAAAAAAACGCCATACTATACTATGACGTTTTTTATGACTTTTTGAGGCCTAAAAAAATTTTGACTTTTTTTGCCGGAAAAAAACGCCATACTATACTATGACGTTTTTTATGACTTTTTGAGCTAAAAAAAAATGTTGACTTTTTTTGCCCGAAAAAAACGCCATACTATACTATGACGTTTTTTATGACTTTTTGAGGCCGAAAAAAATTTTGACTTTTTTTGCCCGAAAAAAACGCCATACTATACTATGACGTTTTTTATGACTTTTTAATGCCGAAAAAAATTTTGACTTTTTTTTCCCGAAAAAAACGCCATACTATACTATGACGTTTTTTATGACTTTTTGAGCTAAAAAAAATTTTTGACTTTTTTTGCCCGAAAAAAAACGCCATACTATACTATGACGTTTTTTATGACTTTTTGAGCTAAAAAAAATTTTTGACTTTTTTTGCCCGAAAAAAACGCCATACTATACTATGACGTTTTTTATGACTTTTTGAGGCCGAAAAAAATTTTGACTTTTTTTGCCCGAAAAAAACGCCATACTATACTATGACGTTTTTTATGACTTTTTGAGCTAAAAAAAAATGTTGACTTTTTTTGCCCGAAAAAAACGCCATACTATACTATGACGTTTTTTATGACTTTTTGAGCTAAAAAAAAATGTTGACTTTTTTTGCCCGAAAAAAACGCCATACTATACTATGACGTTTTTTATGACTTTTTGAGCTAAAAAAAAATGTTGACTTTTTTTGCCCGAAAAAAACGCCATACTATACTATGACGTTTTTTTATGACTTTTTGAGCTAAAAAAAAAATGTTGACTTTTTTTGCCCGAAAAAAACGCCATACTATACTATGACGTTTTTTATGACTTTTTGAGGCCTAAAAAAATGTTGACTTTTTTTGCCCGAAAAAAACGCCATACTATACTATGACGTTTTTATGACTTTTTGAGCTAAAAAAAAATTTTGACTTTTTTTGCCCGAAAAAAACGCCATACTATACTATGACGTTTTTTATGACTTTTTGAGCTAAAAAAAAATTTTGACTTTTTTTGCCCGAAAAAAACGCCATACTATACTATGACGTTTTTTATGACTTTTTGAGGCCGAAAAAAATTTTGACTTTTTTTGCCCGAAAAAAACGCCATACTATACTATGACGTTTTTTATGACTTTTTAATGCCGAAAAAAATTTTGACTTTTTTTTCCCGAAAAAAACGCCATACTATACTATGACGTTTTTTATGACTTTTTGAGCTAAAAAAAATTTTTGACTTTTTTTGCCCGAAAAAAACGCCATACTATACTATGACGTTTTTTATGACTTTTTGAGCTAAAAAAAATTTTTGACTTTTTTTGCCCGAAAAAAACGCCATACTATACTATGACGTTTTTTATGACTTTTTGAGGCCGAAAAAAATTTTGACTTTTTTTGCCCGAAAAAAACGCCATACTATACTATGACGTTTTTTATGACTTTTTGAGCTAAAAAAAAATGTTGACTTTTTTTGCCCGAAAAAAACGCCATGACGTTTTTTATGACTTTTTGAGGCCTAAAAAAATTTTGACTTTTTTTGCCCGAAAAAAACGCCATACTATACTATGACGTTTTTTATGACTTTTTGAGCTAAAAAAAATTTTTGACTTTTTTTGCCCGAAAAAAACGCCATACTATACTATGACGTTTTTTATGACTTTTTGAGGCCTAAAAAAATTTTGACTTTTTTTGCCCGAAAAAAACGCCATACTATACTATGACGTTTTTTATGACTTTTTGAGGCCTAAAAAAATTTTGACTTTTTTTGCCCGAAAAAAACGCCATACTATACTATGACGTTTTTTATGACTTTTTGAGCTAAAAAAAAATGTTGACTTTTTTTGCCCGAAAAAAACGCCATACTATACTATGACGTTTTTTATGACTTTTTGAGCTAAAAAAAAATGTTGACTTTTTTTGCCCGAAAAAAACGCCATACTATACTATGACGTTTTTTATGACTTTTTGAGGCCTAAAAAAATTTTGACTTTTTTTGCCCGAAAAAAACGCCATACTATACTATGACGTTTTTTATGACTTTTTGAGGCCTAAAAAAATTTTGACTTTTTTTGCCCGAAAAAAACGCCATACTATACTATGACGTTTTTTATGACTTTTTGAGGCCTAAAAAAATTTTGACTTTTTTTGGCCGATTTTGACGCCATACTATACTATGACGTTTTCTATGACTTTTCGAGGCCAAAAAAAATTTTGACTTTTTTTGCCCGAAAAAAACGCCATACTATACTATGACGTTTTTTATGACTTTTTGAGCTAAAAAAAAATTTTGACTTTTTTTGCCCGAAAAAAATGCCATACTATACTATGACGTTTTTTATGACTTTTTGAGCTAAAAAAAATTTTTGACTTTTTTTGCCCGAAAAAAACGCCATACTATACTATGACGTTTTTTATGACTTTTTGAGGCCTAAAAAAATTTTGACTTTTTTTGCCCGAAAAAAACGCCATACTATACTATGACGTTTTTTATGACTTTTTGAGGCCTAAAAAAATTTTGACTTTTTTTGCCCGAAAAAAACGCCATACTATACTATGACGTTTTTTATGACTTTTTGAGCTAAAAAAAAATGTTGACTTTTTTTGCCCGAAAAAAACGCCATACTATACTATGACGTTTTTTATGACTTTTTGAGCTAAAAAAAAAATGTTGACTTTTTTTGCCCGAAAAAAACGCCATACTATACTATGACGTTTTTTATGACTTTTTGAGGCCTAAAAAAATTTTGACTTTTTTTGCCCGAAAAAAACGCCATACTATACTATGACGTTTTTTATGACTTTTTGAGGCCTAAAAAAATTTTGACTTTTTTTGCCCGAAAAAAACGCCATACTATACTATGACGTTTTTTATGACTTTTTGAGCTAAAAAAAAATGTTGACTTTTTTTGCCCGAAAAAAACGCCATACTATACTATGACGTTTTTTATGACTTTTTGAGGCCTAAAAAAATTTTGACTTTTTTTGGCCGATTTTGACGCCATACTATACTATGACGTTTTCTATGACTTTTCGAGGCCAAAAAAAATTTTGACTTTTTTTGCCCGAAAAAAACGCCATACTATACTATGACGTTTTTTATGACTTTTTGAGCTAAAAAAAATTTTTGACTTTTTTTGCCCGAAAAAAACGCCATACTATACTATGACGTTTTTTATGACTTTTTGAGCTAAAAAAAAAGTTGACTTTTTTTGCCCGAAAAAAACGCCATACTATACTATGACGTTTTTTATGACTTTTTGAGCTAAAAAAAAATTTTGACTTTTTTTGCCCGAAAAAAACGCCATACTATACTATGACGTTTTTTAATACTTTTTGAGCTAAAAAAAAATGTTGACTTTTTTTGCCGGAAAAAAACGCCATACTATACTATGACGTTTTTTATGACTTTTTGAGCTAAAAAAAAATTTTGACTTTTTTTGCCCGAAAAAAACGCCATACTATACTATGACGTTTTTTATGACTTTTTGAGGCCTAAAAAAATTTTGACTTTTTTTGCCCGAAAAAAACGCCATACTATACTATGACGTTTTTTATGACTTTTTGAGCTAAAAAAAAATGTTGACTTTTTTTGCCCGAAAAAAACGCCATACTATACTATGACGTTTTTTATGACTTTTTGAGCTAAAAAAAAATGTTGACTTTTTTTGCCCGAAAAAAACGCCATACTATACTATGACGTTTTTTATGACTTTTTGAGGCCTAAAAAAATTTTGACTTTTTTTGCCCGAAAAAAACGCCATACTATACTATGACGTTTTTTATGACTTTTTGAGGCCTAAAAAAATTTTGACTTTTTTTGCCCGAAAAAAACGCCATACTATACTATGACGTTTTTTATGACTTTTTGAGCTAAAAAAAAATGTTGACTTTTTTTGCCCGAAAAAAACGCCATACTATACTATGACGTTTTTTATGACTTTTTGAGGCCTAAAAAAATTTTGACTTTTTTTGGCCGATTTTGACGCCATACTATACTATGACGTTTTCTATGACTTTTCGAGGCCAAAAAAAATTTTGACTTTTTTTGCCCGAAAAAAACGCCATACTATACTATGACGTTTTTTATGACTTTTTGAGCTAAAAAAAATTTTTGACTTTTTTTGCCCGAAAAAAACGCCATACTATACTATGACGTTTTTTATGACTTTTTGAGCTAAAAAAAAAGTTGACTTTTTTTGCCCGAAAAAAACGCCATACTATACTATGACGTTTTTTATGACTTTTTGAGCTAAAAAAAAATTTTGACTTTTTTTGCCCGAAAAAAACGCCATACTATACTATGACGTTTTTTAATACTTTTTGAGCTAAAAAAAAATGTTGACTTTTTTTGCCGGAAAAAAACGCCATACTATACTATGACGTTTTTTATGACTTTTTGAGCTAAAAAAAAATTTTGACTTTTTTTGCCCGAAAAAAACGCCATACTATACTATGACGTTTTTTATGACTTTTTGAGCTAAAAAAAAATGTTGACTTTTTTTGCCCGAAAAAAACGCCATACTATACTATGACGTTTTTTATGACTTTTTGAGCTAAAAAAATTTTTTGACTTTTTTTGCCCGAAAAAAACGCCATACTATACTATGACGTTTTTTATGACTTTTTGAGCTAAAAAAAATTTTTGACTTTTTTTGCCGGAAAAAAACGCCATACTATACTATGACGTTTTGAGCTAAAAAAAAATTTTGACTTTTTTTGCCCGAAAAAAACGCCATACTATACTATGACGTTTTTTATGACTTTTTGAGCTAAAAAAAAATGTTGACTTTTTTTGCCCGAAAAAAACGCCATGACGTTTTTTATGACTTTTTGAGGCCTAAAAAAATTTTGACTTTTTTTGCCCGAAAAAAACGCCATACTATACTATGACGTTTTTTATGACTTTTTGAGCTAAAAAAAATTTTTGACTTTTTTTGCCCGAAAAAAACGCCATACTATACTATGACGTTTTTTATGACTTTTTGAGGCCTAAAAAAATTTTGACTTTTTTTGCCCGAAAAAAACGCCATACTATACTATGACGTTTTTTATGACTTTTTGAGGCCTAAAAAAATTTTGACTTTTTTTGCCCGAAAAAAACGCCATACTATACTATGACGTTTTTTATGACTTTTTGAGCTAAAAAAAAATGTTGACTTTTTTTGCCCGAAAAAAACGCCATACTATACTATGACGTTTTTTATGACTTTTTGAGCTAAAAAAAAATGTTGACTTTTTTTGCCCGAAAAAAACGCCATACTATACTATGACGTTTTTTATGACTTTTTGAGGCCTAAAAAAATTTTGACTTTTTTTGCCCGAAAAAAACGCCATACTATACTATGACGTTTTTTATGACTTTTTGAGGCCTAAAAAAATTTTGACTTTTTTTGCCCGAAAAAAACGCCATACTATACTATGACGTTTTTTATGACTTTTTGAGGCCTAAAAAAATTTTGACTTTTTTTGGCCGATTTTGACGCCATACTATACTATGACGTTTTCTATGACTTTTCGAGGCCAAAAAAAATTTTGACTTTTTTTGCCCGAAAAAAACGCCATACTATACTATGACGTTTTTTATGACTTTTTGAGGCCTAAAAAAATTTTGACTTTTTTTGCCCGAAAAAAACGCCATACTATACTATGACGTTTTTTATGACTTTTTGAGCTAAAAAAAATTTTTGACTTTTTTTGCCCGAAAAAAACGCCATACTATACTATGACGTTTTTTATGACTTTTTGAGCTAAAAAAATTTTTTGACTTTTTTTGCCCGAAAAAAACGCCATACTATACTATGACGTTTTTTATGACTTTTTGAGCTAAAAAAAATTTTTGACTTTTTTTGCCCGAAAAAAACGCCATACTATACTATGACGTTTTTTATGACTTTTTGAGCTAAAAAAAATTTTTGACTTTTTTTGCCCGAAAAAAACGCCATACTATACTATGACGTTTTTTATGACTTTTTGAGCTAAAAACAATTTTTGACTTTTTTTGCCCGAAAAAAACGCCATACTATACTATGACGTTTTTTATGACTTTTTGAGCTAAAAAAAAATGTTGACTTTTTTTGCCCGAAAAAAACGCCATACTATACTATGACGTTTTTTATGACTTTTTGAGCTAAAAAAAAATTTTGACTTTTTTTGCCCGAAAAAAACGCCATACTATACTATGACGTTTTTTATGACTTTTTGAGGCCGAAAAAAATTTTGACTTTTTTTGCCCGAAAAAAACGCCATACTATACTATGACGTTTTTTATGACTTTTTGAGGCCTAAAAAAATTTTGACTTTTTTTGCCCGAAAAAAACGCCATACTATACTATGATGTTTTTTATGACTTTTTGAGCTAAAAAAAATATGTTGACTTTTTTTGCCCGAAAAAAACGCCATACTATACTATGACGTTTTTTATGACTTTTTCAGCTAAAAAAAAATTTTGACTTTTTTTGCCCGAAAAAAACGCCATACTATACTATGACGTTTTTTATGACTTTTTGAGCTAAAAAAAATTTTTGACTTTTTTTGCCCGAAAAAAACGCCATACTATACTATGACGTTTTTTATGACTTTTTGAGCTAAAAAAAGATGTTGACTTTTTTTGCCCGAAAAAAACGCCATACTATACTATGACGTTTTTTATGACTTTTTGAGCTAAAAAAAAATGTTGACTTTTTTTGCCCGAAAAAAACGCCATACTATACTATGACGTTTTTTATGACTTTTTGAGCTAAAAAAAAATGTTGACTTTTTTTGCCCGAAAAAAACGCCATACTATACTATGACGTTTTTTATGACTTTTTGAGGCCTAAAAAAATGTTGACTTTTTTTGCCCGAAAAAAACGCCATACTATACTATGACGTTTTTTATGACTTTTTGAGGCCTAAAAAAATTTTGACTTTTTTTGCCCGAAAAAAACGCCATACTATACTATGACGTTTTTTATGACTTTTTGAGCTAAAAAAAAATGTTGACTTTTTTTGCCCGAAAAAAACGCCATACTATACTATGACGTTTTTTATGACTTTTTGAGGCCTAAAAAAATTTTGACTTTTTTTGGCCGATTTTGACGCCATACTATACTATGACGTTTTCTATGACTTTTCGAGGCCAAAAAAAAATTTGACTTTTTTTGCCCGAAAAAAACGCCATACTATACTATGACGTTTTTTATGACTTTTTGAGCTAAAAAAAGATGTTGACTTTTTTTGCCCGAAAAAAACGCCATACTATACTATGACGTTTTTTATGACTTTTTGAGGCCTAAAAAAATTTTGACTTTTTTTGCCCGAAAAAAACGCCATACTATACTATGACGTTTTTTATGACTTTTTGAGCTAAAAAAAATTTTTGACTTTTTTTGCCCGAAAAAAACGCCATACTATACTATGACGTTTTTTATGACTTTTTGAGCTAAAAAAAAAAGTTGACTTTTTTTGCCCGAAAAAAACGCCATACTATACTATGACGTTTTTTATGACTTTTTGAGCTAAAAAAAAATTTTTGACTTTTTTTGCCCGAAAAAAACGCCATACTATACTATGACGTTTTTTATGACTTTTTGAGCTAAAAAAAAATGTTGACTTTTTTTGCCCGAAAAAAACGCCATACTATACTATGACGTTTTTTATGACTTTTTGAGCTAAAAAAAAATGTTGACTTTTTTTGCCCGAAAAAAACGCCATACTATACTATGACGTTTTTTATGACTTTTTGAGGCCTAAAAAAATTTTGACTTTTTTTGCCCGAAAAAAACGCCATACTATACTATGACGTTTTTTATGACTTTTTGAGCTAAAAAAAAATTTTGACTTTTTTTGCCCGAAAAAAACGGCATACTATACTATGACGTTTTTTATGACTTTTTGAGGGCGAAAAAAATTTTGACTTTTTTTGCCCGAAAAAAACGCCATACTATACTATGACGTTTTTTATGACTTTTTGAGCTAAAAAAAATTTTTGACTTTTTTTGCCCGAAAAAAACGCCATACTATACTATGACGTTTTTTATGACTTTTTGAGCTAAAAAAAAATTTTGACTTTTTTTGCCCGAAAAAAACGCCATACTATACTATGACGTTTTTTATGACTTTTTGAGCTAAAAAAAATTTTTGACTTTTTTTGCCCGAAAAAAACGCCATACTATACTATGACGTTTTTTATGTCTTTTTGAGCTAAAAAAAAATGTTGACTTTTTTTGCCCGAAAAAAACGCCATACTATACTATGACGTTTTTTATGACTTTTTGAGCTAAAAAAATTTTTTGACTTTTTTTGCCCGAAAAAAACGCCATACTATACTATGACGTTTTTTATGACTTTTTGAGGCCGAAAAAAATTTTGACTTTTTTTGCCCGAAAAAAACGCCATACTATACTATGACGTTTTTTATGACTTTTTGAGGCCTAAAAAAATTTTGACTTTTTTTGCCCGAAAAAAACGCCATACTATACTATGACGTTTTTTATGACTTTTTGAGGCCTAAAAAAATTTTGACTTTTTTTGCCCGAAAAAAACGCCATACTATACTATGACGTTTTTTATGACTTTTTGAGCTAAAAAAAAATGTTGACTTTTTTTGCCCGAAAAAAACGCCATACTATACTATGACGTTTTTTATGACTTTTTGAGGCCTAAAAAAATTTTGACTTTTTTTGGCCGATTTTGACGCCATACTATACTATGACGTTTTCTATGACTTTTCGAGGCCAAAAAAAATTTTGACTTTTTTTGCCCGAAAAAAACGCCATACTATACTATGACGTTTTTTATGACTTTTTGAGCTAAAAAAAATTTTTGACTTTTTTTGCCCGAAAAAAACGCCATACTATACTATGACGTTTTTTATGACTTTTTGAGCTAAAAAAAAAGTTGACTTTTTTTGCCCGAAAAAAACGCCATACTATACTATGACGTTTTTTATGACTTTTTGAGCTAAAAAAAAATTTTGACTTTTTTTGCCCGAAAAAAACGCCATACTATACTATGACGTTTTTTAATACTTTTTGAGCTAAAAAAAAATGTTGACTTTTTTTGCCGGAAAAAAACGCCATACTATACTATGACGTTTTTTATGACTTTTTGAGCTAAAAAAAAATTTTGACTTTTTTTGCCCGAAAAAAACGCCATACTATACTATGACGTTTTTTATGACTTTTTGAGCTAAAAAAAAATGTTGACTTTTTTTGCCCGAAAAAAACGCCATACTATACTATGACGTTTTTTATGACTTTTTGAGCTAAAAAAATTTTTTGACTTTTTTTGCCCGAAAAAAACGCCATACTATACTATGACGTTTTTTATGACTTTTTGAGCTAAAAAAAAATTTTGACTTTTTTTGCCGGAAAAAAAACGCCATACTATACTATGACGTTTTGAGCTAAAAAAAAATTTTGACTTTTTTTGCCCGAAAAAAACGCCATACTATACTATGACGTTTTTTATGACTTTTTGAGCTAAAAAAAAATGTTGACTTTTTTTGCCCGAAAAAAACGCCATGACGTTTTTTATGACTTTTTGAGGCCTAAAAAAATTTTGACTTTTTTTGCCCGAAAAAAACGCCATACTATACTATGACGTTTTTTATGACTTTTTGAGCTAAAAAAAATTTTTGACTTTTTTTGCCCGAAAAAAACGCCATACTATACTATGACGTTTTTTATGACTTTTTGAGGCCTAAAAAAATTTTGACTTTTTTTGCCCGAAAAAAACGCCATACTATACTATGACGTTTTTTATGACTTTTTGAGGCCTAAAAAAATTTTGACTTTTTTTGCCCGAAAAAAACGCCATACTATACTATGACGTTTTTTATGACTTTTTGAGCTAAAAAAAAATGTTGACTTTTTTTGCCCGAAAAAAACGCCATACTATACTATGACGTTTTTTATGACTTTTTGAGCTAAAAAAAAATGTTGACTTTTTTTGCCCGAAAAAAACGCCATACTATACTATGACGTTTTTTATGACTTTTTGAGGCCTAAAAAAATTTTGACTTTTTTTGCCCGAAAAAAACGCCATACTATACTATGACGTTTTTTATGACTTTTTGAGGCCTAAAAAAATTTTGACTTTTTTTGCCCGAAAAAAACGCCATACTATACTATGACGTTTTTTATGACTTTTTGAGGCCTAAAAAAATTTTGACTTTTTTTGGCCGATTTTGACGCCATACTATACTATGACGTTTTCTATGACTTTTCGAGGCCAAAAAAAATTTTGACTTTTTTTGCCCGAAAAAAACGCCATACTATACTATGACGTTTTTTATGACTTTTTGAGCTAAAAAAAAATTTTGACTTTTTTTGCCCGAAAAAAACGCCATACTATACTATGACGTTTTTTATGACTTTTTGAGCTAAAAAAAATTTTTGACTTTTTTTGCCCGAAAAAAACGCCATACTATACTATGACGTTTTTTATGACTTTTTGAGGCCTAAAAAAATTTTGACTTTTTTTGCCCGAAAAAAACGCCATACTATACTATGACGTTTTTTATGACTTTTTGAGGCCTAAAAAAATTTTGACTTTTTTTGCCCGAAAAAAACGCCATACTATACTATGACGTTTTTTATGACTTTTTGAGCTAAAAAAAAATGTTGACTTTTTTTGCCCGAAAAAAACGCCATACTATACTATGACGTTTTTTATGACTTTTTGAGCTAAAAAAAAATGTTGACTTTTTTTGCCCGAAAAAAACGCCATACTATACTATGACGTTTTTTATGACTTTTTGAGGCCTAAAAAAATTTTGACTTTTTTTGCCCGAAAAAAACGCCATACTATACTATGACGTTTTTTATGACTTTTTGAGGCCTAAAAAAATTTTGACTTTTTTTGCCCGAAAAAAACGCCATACTATACTATGACGTTTTTTATGACTTTTTGAGCTAAAAAAAAATGTTGACTTTTTTTGCCCGAAAAAAACGCCATACTATACTATGACGTTTTTTATGACTTTTTGAGGCCTAAAAAAATTTTGACTTTTTTTGGCCGATTTTGACGCCATACTATACTATGACGTTTTCTATGACTTTTCGAGGCCAAAAAAAATTTTGACTTTTTTTGCCCGAAAAAAACGCCATACTATACTATGACGTTTTTTATGACTTTTTGAGCTAAAAAAATTTTTTGACTTTTTTTGCCCGAAAAAAACGCCATACTATACTATGACGTTTTTTATGACTTTTTGAGCTAAAAAAAAAGTTGACTTTTTTTGCCCGAAAAAAACGCCATACTATACTATGACGTTTTTTATGACTTTTTGAGCTAAAAAAAAATTTTGACTTTTTTTGCCCGAAAAAAACGCCATACTATACTATGACGTTTTTTAATACTTTTTGAGCTAAAAAAAAATGTTGACTTTTTTTGCCGGAAAAAAACGCCATACTATACTATGACGTTTTTTATGACTTTTTGAGCTAAAAAAAAATTTTGACTTTTTTTGCCCGAAAAAAACGCCATACTATACTATGACGTTTTTTATGACTTTTTGAGCTAAAAAAAAATGTTGACTTTTTTTGCCCGAAAAAAACGCCATACTATACTATGACGTTTTTTATGACTTTTTGAGCTAAAAAAATTTTTTGACTTTTTTTGCCCGAAAAAAACGCCATACTATACTATGACGTTTTTTATGACTTTTTGAGCTAAAAAAAAATTTTGACTTTTTTTGCCGGAAAAAAACGCCATACTATACTATGACGTTTTGAGCTAAAAAAAAATTTTGACTTTTTTTGCCCGAAAAAAACGCCATACTATACTATGACGTTTTTTATGACTTTTTGAGCTAAAAAAAAATGTTGACTTTTTTTGCCCGAAAAAAACGCCATGACGTTTTTTATGACTTTTTGAGGCCTAAAAAAATTTTGACTTTTTTTGCCCGAAAAAAACGCCATACTATACTATGACGTTTTTTATGACTTTTTGAGCTAAAAAAAATTTTTGACTTTTTTTGCCCGAAAAAAACGCCATACTATACTATGACGTTTTTTATGACTTTTTGAGGCCTAAAAAAATTTTGACTTTTTTTGCCCGAAAAAAACGCCATACTATACTATGACGTTTTTTATGACTTTTTGAGGCCTAAAAAAATTTTGACTTTTTTTGCCCGAAAAAAACGCCATACTATACTATGACGTTTTTTATGACTTTTTGAGCTAAAAAAAAATGTTGACTTTTTTTGCCCGAAAAAAACGCCATACTATACTATGACGTTTTTTATGACTTTTTGAGCTAAAAAAAAATGTTGACTTTTTTTGCCCGAAAAAAACGCCATACTATACTATGACGTTTTTTATGACTTTTTGAGGCCTAAAAAAATTTTGACTTTTTTTGCCCGAAAAAAACGCCATACTATACTATGACGTTTTTTATGACTTTTTGAGGCCTAAAAAAATTTTGACTTTTTTTGCCCGAAAAAAACGCCATACTATACTATGACGTTTTTTATGACTTTTTGAGGCCTAAAAAAATTTTGACTTTTTTTGGCCGATTTTGACGCCATACTATACTATGACGTTTTCTATGACTTTTCGAGGCCAAAAAAAATTTTGACTTTTTTTGCCCGAAAAAAACGCCATACTATACTATGACGTTTTTTATGACTTTTTGAGCTAAAAAAAAATTTTGACTTTTTTTGCCCGAAAAAAACGCCATACTATACTATGACGTTTTTTATGACTTTTTGAGCTAAAAAAAATTTTTGACTTTTTTTGCCCGAAAAAAACGCCATACTATACTATGACGTTTTTTATGTCTTTTTGAGCTAAAAAAAAATGTTGACTTTTTTTGCCCGAAAAAAACGCCATACTATACTATGACGTTTTTTATGACTTTTTGAGCTAAAAAAAATTTTTGACTTTTTTTGCCCGAAAAAAACGCCATACTATACTATGACGTTTTTTATGACTTTTTGAGGCCGAAAAAAATTTTGACTTTTTTTGCCCGAAAAAAACGCCATACTATACTATGACGTTTTTTATGACTTTTTGAGGCCTAAAAAAATTTTGACTTTTTTTGCCCGAAAAAAACGCCATACTATACTATGACGTTTTTTATGACTTTTTGAGGCCTAAAAAAATTTTGACTTTTTTTGCCCGAAAAAAACGCCATACTATACTATGACGTTTTTTATGACTTTTTGAGCTAAAAAAAAATGTTGACTTTTTTTGCCCGAAAAAAACGCCATACTATACTATGACGTTTTTTATGACTTTTTGAGGCCTAAAAAAATTTTGACTTTTTTTGGCCGATTTTGACGCCATACTATACTATGACGTTTTCTATGACTTTTCGAGGCCAAAAAAAATTTTGACTTTTTTTGCCCGAAAAAAACGCCATACTATACTATGACGTTTTTTATGACTTTTTGAGCTAAAAAAAATTTTTGACTTTTTTTGCCCGAAAAAAACGCCATACTATACTATGACGTTTTTTATGACTTTTTGAGCTAAAAAAAAAGTTGACTTTTTTTGCCCGAAAAAAACGCCATACTATACTATGACGTTTTTTATGACTTTTTGAGCTAAAAAAAAATTTTGACTTTTTTTGCCCGAAAAAAACGCCATACTATACTATGACGTTTTTTAATACTTTTTGAGCTAAAAAAAAATGTTGACTTTTTTTGCCCGAAAAAAACGCCATACTATACTATGACGTTTTTTATGACTTTTTGAGGCCTAAAAAAATTTTGACTTTTTTTGCCCGAAAAAAACGCCATACTATACTATGACGTTTTTTATGACTTTTTGAGCTAAAAAAAAATGTTGACTTTTTTTGCCCGAAAAAAACGCCATACTATACTATGACGTTTTTTATGACTTTTTGAGGCCTAAAAAAATTTTGACTTTTTTTGGCCGATTTTGACGCCATACTATACTATGACGTTTTCTATGACTTTTCGAGGCCAAAAAAAATTTTGACTTTTTTTGCCCGAAAAAAACGCCATACTATACTATGACGTTTTTTATGACTTTTTGAGCTAAAAAAAATTTTTGACTTTTTTTGCCCGAAAAAAACGCCATACTATACTATGACGTTTTTTATGACTTTTTGAGCTAAAAAAAAAGTTGACTTTTTTTGCCCGAAAAAAACGCCATACTATACTATGACGTTTTTTATGACTTTTTGAGCTAAAAAAAAATTTTGACTTTTTTTGCCCGAAAAAAACGCCATACTATACTATGACGTTTTTTAATACTTTTTGAGCTAAAAAAAAATGTTGACTTTTTTTGCCGGAAAAAAACGCCATACTATACTATGACGTTTTTTATGACTTTTTGAGCTAAAAAAAAATTTTGACTTTTTTTGCCCGAAAAAAACGCCATACTATACTATGACGTTTTTTATGACTTTTTGAGCTAAAAAAAAATGTTGACTTTTTTTGCCCGAAAAAAACGCCATACTATACTATGACGTTTTTTATGACTTTTTGAGCTAAAAAAATTTTTTGACTTTTTTTGCCCGAAAAAAACGCCATACTATACTATGACGTTTTTTATGACTTTTTGAGCTAAAAAAAAATTTTGACTTTTTTTGCCGGAAAAAAACGCCATACTATACTATGACGTTTTGAGCTAAAAAAAAATTTTGACTTTTTTTGCCCGAAAAAAACGCCATACTATACTATGACGTTTTTTATGACTTTTTGAGCTAAAAAAAAATGTTGACTTTTTTTGCCCGAAAAAAACGCCATGACGTTTTTTATGACTTTTTGAGGCCTAAAAAAATTTTGACTTTTTTTGCCCGAAAAAAACGCCATACTATACTATGACGTTTTTTATGACTTTTTGAGCTAAAAAAAATTTTTGACTTTTTTTGCCCGAAAAAAACGCCATACTATACTATGACGTTTTTTATGACTTTTTGAGGCCTAAAAAAATTTTGACTTTTTTTGCCCGAAAAAAACGCCATACTATACTATGACGTTTTTTATGACTTTTTGAGGCCTAAAAAAATTTTGACTTTTTTTGCCCGAAAAAAACGCCATACTATACTATGACGTTTTTTATGACTTTTTGAGCTAAAAAAAAATGTTGACTTTTTTTGCCCGAAAAAAACGCCATACTATACTATGACGTTTTTTATGACTTTTTGAGCTAAAAAAAAATGTTGACTTTTTTTGCCCGAAAAAAACGCCATACTATACTATGACGTTTTTTATGACTTTTTGAGGCCTAAAAAAATTTTGACTTTTTTTGCCCGAAAAAAACGCCATACTATACTATGACGTTTTTTATGACTTTTTGAGGCCTAAAAAAATTTTGACTTTTTTTGCCCGAAAAAAACGCCATACTATACTATGACGTTTTTTATGACTTTTTGAGGCCTAAAAAAATTTTGACTTTTTTTGGCCGATTTTGACGCCATACTATACTATGACGTTTTCTATGACTTTTCGAGGCCAAAAAAAATTTTGACTTTTTTTGCCCGAAAAAAACGCCATACTATACTATGACGTTTTTTATGACTTTTTGAGCTAAAAAAAAATTTTGACTTTTTTTGCCCGAAAAAAACGCCATACTATACTATGACGTTTTTTATGACTTTTTGAGCTAAAAAAAATTTTTGACTTTTTTTGCCCGAAAAAAACGCCATACTATACTATGACGTTTTTTATGACTTTTTGAGGCCTAAAAAAATTTTGACTTTTTTTGCCCGAAAAAAACGCCATACTATACTATGACATTTTTTATGACTTTTTGAGGCCTAAAAAAATTTTGACTTTTTTTGCCCGAAAAAAACGCCATACTATACTATGACGTTTTTTATGACTTTTTGAGCTAAAAAAAAATGTTGACTTTTTTTGCCCGAAAAAAACGCCATACTATACTATGACGTTTTTTATGACTTTTTGAGCTAAAAAAAAATGTTGACTTTTTTTGCCCGAAAAAAACGCCATACTATACTATGACGTTTTTTATGACTTTTTGAGGCCTAAAAAAATTTTGACTTTTTTTGCCCGAAAAAAACGCCATACTATACTATGACGTTTTTTATGACTTTTTGAGGCCTAAAAAAATTTTGACTTTTTTTGCCCGAAAAAAACGCCATACTATACTATGACGTTTTTTATGACTTTTTGAGCTAAAAAAAAATGTTGACTTTTTTTGCCCGAAAAAAACGCCATACTATACTATGACGTTTTTTATGACTTTTTGAGGCCTAAAAAAATTTTGACTTTTTTTGGCCGATTTTGACGCCATACTATACTATGACGTTTTCTATGACTTTTCGAGGCCAAAAAAAATTTTGACTTTTTTTGCCCGAAAAAAACGCCATACTATACTATGACGTTTTTTATGACTTTTTGAGCTAAAAAAATTTTTTGACTTTTTTTGCCCGAAAAAAACGCCATACTATACTATGACGTTTTTTATGACTTTTTGAGCTAAAAAAAAAGTTGACTTTTTTTGCCCGAAAAAAACGCCATACTATACTATGACGTTTTTTATGACTTTTTGAGCTAAAAAAAAATTTTGACTTTTTTTGCCCGAAAAAAACGCCATACTATACTATGACGTTTTTTAATACTTTTTGAGCTAAAAAAAAATGTTGACTTTTTTTGCCGGAAAAAAACGCCATACTATACTATGACGTTTTTTATGACTTTTTGAGCTAAAAAAAAATTTTGACTTTTTTTGCCCGAAAAAAACGCCATACTATACTATGACGTTTTTTATGACTTTTTGAGCTAAAAAAAAATGTTGACTTTTTTTGCCCGAAAAAAACGCCATACTATACTATGACGTTTTTTATGACTTTTTGAGCTAAAAAAATTTTTTGACTTTTTTTGCCCGAAAAAAACGCCATACTATACTATGACGTTTTTTATGACTTTTTGAGCTAAAAAAAAATTTTGACTTTTTTTGCCGGAAAAAAACGCCATACTATACTATGACGTTTTGAGCTAAAAAAAAATTTTGACTTTTTTTGCCCGAAAAAAACGCCATACTATACTATGACGTTTTTTATGACTTTTTGAGCTAAAAAAAAATGTTGACTTTTTTTGCCCGAAAAAAACGCCATGACGTTTTTTATGACTTTTTGAGGCCTAAAAAAATTTTGACTTTTTTTGCCCGAAAAAAACGCCATACTATACTATGACGTTTTTTATGACTTTTTGAGCTAAAAAAAATTTTTGACTTTTTTTGCCCGAAAAAAACGCCATACTATACTATGACGTTTTTTATGACTTTTTGAGGCCTAAAAAAATTTTGACTTTTTTTGCCCGAAAAAAACGCCATACTATACTATGACGTTTTTTATGACTTTTTGAGGCCTAAAAAAATTTTGACTTTTTTTGCCCGAAAAAAACGCCATACTATACTATGACGTTTTTTATGACTTTTTGAGCTAAAAAAAAATGTTGACTTTTTTTGCCCGAAAAAAACGCCATACTATACTATGACGTTTTTTATGACTTTTTGAGCTAAAAAAAAATGTTGACTTTTTTTGCCCGAAAAAAACGCCATACTATACTATGACGTTTTTTATGACTTTTTGAGGCCTAAAAAAATTTTGACTTTTTTTGCCCGAAAAAAACGCCATACTATACTATGACGTTTTTTATGACTTTTTGAGGCCTAAAAAAATTTTGACTTTTTTTGCCCGAAAAAAACGCCATACTATACTATGACGTTTTTTATGACTTTTTGAGGCCTAAAAAAATTTTGACTTTTTTTGGCCGATTTTGACGCCATACTATACTATGACGTTTTCTATGACTTTTCGAGGCCAAAAAAAATTTTGACTTTTTTTGCCCGAAAAAAACGCCATACTATACTATGACGTTTTTTATGACTTTTTGAGGCCGAAAAAAATTTTGACTTTTTTTGCCCGAAAAAAACGCCATACTATACTATGACGTTTTTTATGACTTTTTGAGCTAAAAAAAATTTTTGACTTTTTTTGCCCGAAAAAAACGCCATACTATACTATGACGTTTTTTATGACTTTTTGAGCTAAAAAAATTTTTTGACTTTTTTTGCCCGAAAAAAACGCCATACTATACTATGACGTTTTTTATGACTTTTTGAGCTAAAAAAAATTTTTGACTTTTTTTGCCCGAAAAAAACGCCATACTATACTATGACGTTTTTTATGACTTTTTGAGCTAAAAAAAATTTTTGACTTTTTTTGCCCGAAAAAAACGCCATACTATACTATGACGTTTTTTATGACTTTTTGAGCTAAAAACAATTTTTGACTTTTTTTGCCCGAAAAAAACGCCATACTATACTATGACGTTTTTTATGACTTTTTGAGCTAAAAAAAAATGTTGACTTTTTTTGCCCGAAAAAAACGCCATACTATACTATGACGTTTTTTATGACTTTTTGAGCTAAAAAAAAATTTTGACTTTTTTTGCCCGAAAAAAACGCCATACTATACTATGACGTTTTTTATGACTTTTTGAGGCCGAAAAAAATTTTGACTTTTTTTGCCCGAAAAAAACGCCATACTATACTATGACGTTTTTTATGACTTTTTGAGGCCTAAAAAAATTTTGACTTTTTTTGCCCGAAAAAAACGCCATACTATACTATGATGTTTTTTATGACTTTTTGAGCTAAAAAAAATATGTTGACTTTTTTTGCCCGAAAAAAACGCCATACTATACTATGACGTTTTTTATGACTTTTTCAGCTAAAAAAAAATTTTGACTTTTTTTGCCCGAAAAAAACGCCATACTATACTATGACGTTTTTTATGACTTTTTGAGCTAAAAAAAATTTTTGACTTTTTTTGCCCGAAAAAAACGCCATACTATACTATGACGTTTTTTATGACTTTTTGAGCTAAAAAAAGATGTTGACTTTTTTTGCCCGAAAAAAACGCCATACTATACTATGACGTTTTTTATGACTTTTTGAGCTAAAAAAAAATGTTGACTTTTTTTGCCCGAAAAAAACGCCATACTATACTATGACGTTTTTTATGACTTTTTGAGCTAAAAAAAAATGTTGACTTTTTTTGCCCGAAAAAAACGCCATACTATACTATGACGTTTTTTATGACTTTTTGAGGCCTAAAAAAATGTTGACTTTTTTTGCCCGAAAAAAACGCCATACTATACTATGACGTTTTTTATGACTTTTTGAGGCCTAAAAAAATTTTGACTTTTTTTGCCCGAAAAAAACGCCATACTATACTATGACGTTTTTTATGACTTTTTGAGCTAAAAAAAAATGTTGACTTTTTTTGCCCGAAAAAAACGCCATACTATACTATGACGTTTTTTATGACTTTTTGAGGCCTAAAAAAATTTTGACTTTTTTTGGCCGATTTTGACGCCATACTATACTATGACGTTTTCTATGACTTTTCGAGGCCAAAAAAAAATTTGACTTTTTTTGCCCGAAAAAAACGCCATACTATACTATGACGTTTTTTATGACTTTTTGAGCTAAAAAAAGATGTTGACTTTTTTTGCCCGAAAAAAACGCCATACTATACTATGACGTTTTTTATGACTTTTTGAGGCCTAAAAAAATTTTGACTTTTTTTGCCCGAAAAAAACGCCATACTATACTATGACGTTTTTTATGACTTTTTGAGCTAAAAAAAATTTTTGACTTTTTTTGCCCGAAAAAAACGCCATACTATACTATGACGTTTTTTATGACTTTTTGAGCTAAAAAAAAAAGTTGACTTTTTTTGCCCGAAAAAAACGCCATACTATACTATGACGTTTTTTATGACTTTTTGAGCTAAAAAAAAATTTTTGACTTTTTTTGCCCGAAAAAAACGCCATACTATACTATGACGTTTTTTATGACTTTTTGAGCTAAAAAAAAATGTTGACTTTTTTTGCCCGAAAAAAACGCCATACTATACTATGACGTTTTTTATGACTTTTTGAGCTAAAAAAAAATGTTGACTTTTTTTGCCCGAAAAAAACGCCATACTATACTATGACGTTTTTTATGACTTTTTGAGGCCTAAAAAAATTTTGACTTTTTTTGCCCGAAAAAAACGCCATACTATACTATGACGTTTTTTATGACTTTTTGAGCTAAAAAAAAATTTTGACTTTTTTTGCCCGAAAAAAACGGCATACTATACTATGACGTTTTTTATGACTTTTTGAGGGCGAAAAAAATTTTGACTTTTTTTGCCCGAAAAAAACGCCATACTATACTATGACGTTTTTTATGACTTTTTGAGCTAAAAAAAATTTTTGACTTTTTTTGCCCGAAAAAAACGCCATACTATACTATGACGTTTTTTATGACTTTTTGAGCTAAAAAAAAATTTTGACTTTTTTTGCCCGAAAAAAACGCCATACTATACTATGACGTTTTTTATGACTTTTTGAGCTAAAAAAAATTTTTGACTTTTTTTGCCCGAAAAAAACGCCATACTATACTATGACGTTTTTTATGTCTTTTTGAGCTAAAAAAAAATGTTGACTTTTTTTGCCCGAAAAAAACGCCATACTATACTATGACGTTTTTTATGACTTTTTGAGCTAAAAAAAATTTTTGACTTTTTTTGCCCGAAAAAAACGCCATACTATACTATGACGTTTTTTATGACTTTTTGAGGCCGAAAAAAATTTTGACTTTTTTTGCCCGAAAAAAACGCCATACTATACTATGACGTTTTTTATGACTTTTTGAGGCCTAAAAAAATTTTGACTTTTTTTGCCCGAAAAAAACGCCATACTATACTATGACGTTTTTTATGACTTTTTGAGGCCTAAAAAAATTTTGACTTTTTTTGCCCGAAAAAAACGCCATACTATACTATGACGTTTTTTATGACTTTTTGAGCTAAAAAAAAATGTTGACTTTTTTTGCCCGAAAAAAACGCCATACTATACTATGACGTTTTTTATGACTTTTTGAGGCCTAAAAAAATTTTGACTTTTTTTGGCCGATTTTGACGCCATACTATACTATGACGTTTTCTATGACTTTTCGAGGCCAAAAAAAATTTTGACTTTTTTTGCCCGAAAAAAACGCCATACTATACTATGACGTTTTTTATGACTTTTTGAGCTAAAAAAATTTTTTGACTTTTTTTGCCCGAAAAAAACGCCATACTATACTATGACGTTTTTTATGACTTTTTGAGCTAAAAAAAAAGTTGACTTTTTTTGCCCGAAAAAAACGCCATACTATACTATGACGTTTTTTATGACTTTTTGAGCTAAAAAAAAATTTTGACTTTTTTTGCCCGAAAAAAACGCCATACTATACTATGACGTTTTTTAATACTTTTTGAGCTAAAAAAAAATGTTGACTTTTTTTGCCGGAAAAAAACGCCATACTATACTATGACGTTTTTTATGACTTTTTGAGCTAAAAAAAAATTTTGACTTTTTTTGCCCGAAAAAAACGCCATACTATACTATGACGTTTTTTATGACTTTTTGAGCTAAAAAAAAATGTTGACTTTTTTTGCCCGAAAAAAACGCCATACTATACTATGACGTTTTTTATGACTTTTTGAGCTAAAAAAATTTTTTGACTTTTTTTGCCCGAAAAAAACGCCATACTATACTATGACGTTTTTTATGACTTTTTGAGCTAAAAAAAAATTTTGACTTTTTTTGCCGGAAAAAAACGCCATACTATACTATGACGTTTTGAGCTAAAAAAAAATTTTGACTTTTTTTGCCCGAAAAAAACGCCATACTATACTATGACGTTTTTTATGACTTTTTGAGCTAAAAAAAAATGTTGACTTTTTTTGCCCGAAAAAAACGCCATGACGTTTTTTATGACTTTTTGAGGCCTAAAAAAATTTTGACTTTTTTTGCCCGAAAAAAACGCCATACTATACTATGACGTTTTTTATGACTTTTTGAGCTAAAAAAAATTTTTGACTTTTTTTGCCCGAAAAAAACGCCATACTATACTATGACGTTTTTTATGACTTTTTGAGGCCTAAAAAAATTTTGACTTTTTTTGCCCGAAAAAAACGCCATACTATACTATGACGTTTTTTATGACTTTTTGAGGCCTAAAAAAATTTTGACTTTTTTTGCCCGAAAAAAACGCCATACTATACTATGACGTTTTTTATGACTTTTTGAGCTAAAAAAAAATGTTGACTTTTTTTGCCCGAAAAAAACGCCATACTATACTATGACGTTTTTTATGACTTTTTGAGCTAAAAAAAAATGTTGACTTTTTTTGCCCGAAAAAAACGCCATACTATACTATGACGTTTTTTATGACTTTTTGAGGCCTAAAAAAATTTTGACTTTTTTTGCCCGAAAAAAACGCCATACTATACTATGACGTTTTTTATGACTTTTTGAGGCCTAAAAAAATTTTGACTTTTTTTGCCCGAAAAAAACGCCATACTATACTATGACGTTTTTTATGACTTTTTGAGGCCTAAAAAAATTTTGACTTTTTTTGGCCGATTTTGACGCCATACTATACTATGACGTTTTCTATGACTTTTCGAGGCCAAAAAAAATTTTGACTTTTTTTGCCCGAAAAAAACGCCATACTATACTATGACGTTTTTTATGACTTTTTGAGGCCTAAAAAAATTTTGACTTTTTTTGCCCGAAAAAAACGCCATACTATACTATGACGTTTTTTATGACTTTTTGAGCTAAAAAAATTTTTTGACTTTTTTTGCCCGAAAAAAACGCCATACTATACTATGACGTTTTTTATGACTTTTTGAGCTAAAAAAAAATTTTGACTTTTTTTGCCGGAAAAAAACGCCATACTATACTATGACGTTTTGAGCTAAAAAAAAATTTTGACTTTTTTTGCCCGAAAAAAACGCCATACTATACTATGACGTTTTTTATGACTTTTTGAGCTAAAAAAAAATGTTGACTTTTTTTGCCCGAAAAAAACGCCATGACGTTTTTTATGACTTTTTGAGGCCTAAAAAAATTTTGACTTTTTTTGCCCGAAAAAAACGCCATACTATACTATGACGTTTTTTATGACTTTTTGAGCTAAAAAAAATTTTTGACTTTTTTTGCCCGAAAAAAACGCCATACTATACTATGACGTTTTTTATGACTTTTTGAGGCCTAAAAAAATTTTGACTTTTTTTGCCCGAAAAAAACGCCATACTATACTATGACGTTTTTTATGACTTTTTGAGGCCTAAAAAAATTTTGACTTTTTTTGCCCGAAAAAAACGCCATACTATACTATGACGTTTTTTATGACTTTTTGAGCTAAAAAAAAATGTTGACTTTTTTTGCCCGAAAAAAACGCCATACTATACTATGACGTTTTTTATGACTTTTTGAGCTAAAAAAAAATGTTGACTTTTTTTGCCCGAAAAAAACGCCATACTATACTATGACGTTTTTTATGACTTTTTGAGGCCTAAAAAAATTTTGACTTTTTTTGCCCGAAAAAAACGCCATACTATACTATGACGTTTTTTATGACTTTTTGAGGCCTAAAAAAATTTTGACTTTTTTTGCCCGAAAAAAACGCCATACTATACTATGACGTTTTTTATGACTTTTTGAGGCCTAAAAAAATTTTGACTTTTTTTGGCCGATTTTGACGCCATACTATACTATGACGTTTTCTATGACTTTTCGAGGCCAAAAAAAATTTTGACTTTTTTTGCCCGAAAAAAACGCCATACTATACTATGACGTTTTTTATGACTTTTTGAGGCCTAAAAAAATTTTGACTTTTTTTGCCCGAAAAAAACGCCATACTATACTATGACGTTTTTTATGACTTTTTGAGCTAAAAAAAATTTTTGACTTTTTTTGCCCGAAAAAAACGCCATACTATACTATGACGTTTTTTATGACTTTTTGAGCTAAAAAAATTTTTTGACTTTTTTTGCCCGAAAAAAACGCCATACTATACTATGACGTTTTTTATGACTTTTTGAGCTAAAAAAAATTTTTGACTTTTTTTGCCCGAAAAAAACGCCATACTATACTATGACGTTTTTTATGACTTTTTGAGCTAAAAAAAATTTTTGACTTTTTTTGCCCGAAAAAAACGCCATACTATACTATGACGTTTTTTATGACTTTTTGAGCTAAAAACAATTTTTGACTTTTTTTGCCCGAAAAAAACGCCATACTATACTATGACGTTTTTTATGACTTTTTGAGCTAAAAAAAAATGTTGACTTTTTTTGCCCGAAAAAAACGCCATACTATACTATGACGTTTTTTATGACTTTTTGAGCTAAAAAAAAATTTTGACTTTTTTTGCCCGAAAAAAACGCCATACTATACTATGACGTTTTTTATGACTTTTTGAGGCCGAAAAAAATTTTGACTTTTTTTGCCCGAAAAAAACGCCATACTATACTATGACGTTTTTTATGACTTTTTGAGGCCTAAAAAAATTTTGACTTTTTTTGCCCGAAAAAAACGCCATACTATACTATGATGTTTTTTATGACTTTTTGAGCTAAAAAAAATATGTTGACTTTTTTTGCCCGAAAAAAACGCCATACTATACTATGACGTTTTTTATGACTTTTTCAGCTAAAAAAAAATTTTGACTTTTTTTGCCCGAAAAAAACGCCATACTATACTATGACGTTTTTTATGACTTTTTGAGCTAAAAAAAATTTTTGACTTTTTTTGCCCGAAAAAAACGCCATACTATACTATGACGTTTTTTATGACTTTTTGAGCTAAAAAAAGATGTTGACTTTTTTTGCCCGAAAAAAACGCCATACTATACTATGACGTTTTTTATGACTTTTTGAGCTAAAAAAAAATGTTGACTTTTTTTGCCCGAAAAAAACGCCATACTATACTATGACGTTTTTTATGACTTTTTGAGCTAAAAAAAAATGTTGACTTTTTTTGCCCGAAAAAAACGCCATACTATACTATGACGTTTTTTATGACTTTTTGAGGCCTAAAAAAATGTTGACTTTTTTTGCCCGAAAAAAACGCCATACTATACTATGACGTTTTTTATGACTTTTTGAGGCCTAAAAAAATTTTGACTTTTTTTGCCCGAAAAAAACGCCATACTATACTATGACGTTTTTTATGACTTTTTGAGCTAAAAAAAAATGTTGACTTTTTTTGCCCGAAAAAAACGCCATACTATACTATGACGTTTTTTATGACTTTTTGAGGCCTAAAAAAATTTTGACTTTTTTTGGCCGATTTTGACGCCATACTATACTATGACGTTTTCTATGACTTTTCGAGGCCAAAAAAAAATTTGACTTTTTTTGCCCGAAAAAAACGCCATACTATACTATGACGTTTTTTATGACTTTTTGAGCTAAAAAAAGATGTTGACTTTTTTTGCCCGAAAAAAACGCCATACTATACTATGACGTTTTTATGACTTTTTGAGGCCTAAAAAAATTTTGACTTTTTTTGCCCGAAAAAAACGCCATACTATACTATGACGTTTTTTATGACTTTTTGAGCTAAAAAAAATTTTTGACTTTTTTTGCCCGAAAAAAACGCCATACTATACTATGACGTTTTTTATGACTTTTTGAGCTAAAAAAAAATGTTGACTTTTTTTGCCCGAAAAAAACGCCATACTATACTATGACGTTTTTTATGACTTTTTGAGCTAAAAAAAAATGTTGACTTTTTTTGCCCGAAAAAAAACGCCATACTATACTATGACGTTTTTTATGACTTTTTGAGGCCTAAAAAAATTTTGACTTTTTTTGCCCGAAAAAAACGCCATACTATACTATGACGTTTTTTATGACTTTTTGAGCTAAAAAAAAATTTTGACTTTTTTTGCCCGAAAAAAACGGCATACTATACTATGACGTTTTTTATGACTTTTTGAGGGCGAAAAAAATGTTGACTTTTTTTGCCCGAAAAAAAACGCCATACTATACTATGACGTTTTTTATGACTTTTTGAGCTAAAAAAAATTTTTGACTTTTTTTGCCCGAAAAAAACGCCATACTATACTATGACGTTTTTTATGACTTTTTGAGCTAAAAAAAAATTTTGACTTTTTTTGCCCGAAAAAAACGCCATACTATACTATGACGTTTTTTATGACTTTTTGAGCTAAAAAAAATTTTTGACTTTTTTTGCCCGAAAAAAACGCCATACTATACTATGACGTTTTTTATGTCTTTTTGAGCTAAAAAAAAATGTTGACTTTTTTTGCCCGAAAAAAACGCCATACTATACTATGACGTTTTTTATGACTTTTTGAGCTAAAAAAAATTTTTGACTTTTTTTGCCCGAAAAAAACGCCATACTATACTATGACGTTTTTTATGACTTTTTGAGGCCGAAAAAAATTTTGACTTTTTTTGCCCGAAAAAAACGCCATACTATACTATGACGTTTTTTATGACTTTTTGAGGCCTAAAAAAATTTTGACTTTTTTTGGCCGATTTTGACGCCATACTATAGTATGACGTTTTCTATGACTTTTCGAGGCCAAAAAAAATTTTGACTTTTTTTGCCCGAAAAAAACGCCATACTATACTATGACGTTTTTTATGACTTTTTGAGCTAAAAAAATTTTTGACTTTTTTTGCCCGAAAAAAACGCCATACTATACTATGACGTTTTTTATGACTTTTTGAGCTAAAAAAAAATGTTGACTTTTTTTGCCCGAAAAAAACGCCATACTATACTATGACGTTTTTTATGACTTTTTGAGCTAAAAAAAAATGTTGACTTTTTTTGCCCGAAAAAAACGCCATACTATACTATGACGTTTTTTATGACTTTTTGAGGCCTAAAAAAATTTTGACTTTTTTTGCCCGAAAAAAACGCCATACTATACTATGACGTTTTTTATGACTTTTTGAGCTAAAAAAAAATGTTGACTTTTTTTGCCCGAAAAAAACGCCATACTATACTATGACGTTTTTTATGACTTTTTGAGCTAAAAAAAAATGTTGACTTTTTTTGCCCGAAAAAAACGCCATACTATACTATGACGTTTTTTATGACTTTTTGAGGCCTAAAAAAATTTTGACTTTTTTTGCCCGAAAAAAACGCCATACTATACTATGACGTTTTTTATGACTTTTTGAGCTAAAAAAAAATGTTGACTTTTTTTGCCCGAAAAAAACGCCATACTATACTATGACGTTTTTTATGACTTTTTGAGGCCTAAAAAAATTTTGACTTTTTTTGCCCGAAAAAAACGCCATACTATACTATGACGTTTTTTATGACTTTTTGAGCTAAAAAAAAATTTTGACTTTTTTTGCCCGAAAAAAACGGCATACTATACTATGACGTTTTTTATGACTTTTTGAGGGCGAAAAAAATGTTGACTTTTTTTGCCCGAAAAAAACGCCATACTATACTATGACGTTTTTTATGACTTTTTGAGCTAAAAAAAATTTTTGACTTTTTTTGCCCGAAAAAAACGCCATACTATACTATGACGTTTTTTATGACTTTTTGAGGGCGAAAAAAATTTTGACTTTTTTTGCCCGAAAAAAAACGCCATACTATACTATGACGTTTTTTATGACTTTTTGAGCTAAAAAAAATTTTTGACTTTTTTTGCCCGAAAAAAACGCCATACTATACTATGACGTTTTTTATGACTTTTTGAGCTAAAAAAAAATTTTGACTTTTTTTGCCCGAAAAAAACGCCATACTATACTATGACGTTTTTTATGACTTTTTGAGCTAAAAAAAATTTTTGACTTTTTTTGCCCGAAAAAAACGCCATACTATACTATGACGTTTTTTATGTCTTTTTGAGCTAAAAAAAAATGTTGACTTTTTTTGCCCGAAAAAAACGCCATACTATACTATGACGTTTTTTATGACTTTTTGAGCTAAAAAAAATGTTTGACTTTTTTTGCCCGAAAAAAACGCCATACTATACTATGACGTTTTTTATGACTTTTTGAGGCCGAAAAAAATTTTGACTTTTTTTGCCCGAAAAAAACGCCATACTATACTATGACGTTTTTTATGACTTTTTGAGGCCTAAAAAAATTTTGACTTTTTTTGGCCGATTTTGACGCCATACTATAGTATGACGTTTTCTATGACTTTTCGAGGCCAAAAAAAATTTTGACTTTTTTTGCCCGAAAAAAACGCCATACTATACTATGACGTTTTTTATGACTTTTTGAGCTAAAAAAATTTTTTGACTTTTTTTGCCCGAAAAAAACGCCATACTATACTATGACGTTTTTTATGACTTTTTGAGCTAAAAAAAAATGTTGACTTTTTTTGCCCGAAAAAAACGCCATACTATACTATGACGTTTTTTATGACTTTTTGAGCTAAAAAAAAATGTTGACTTTTTTTGCCCGAAAAAAACGCCATACTATACTATGACGTTTTTTATGACTTTTTCAGCTAAAAAAAAATTTTGACTTTTTTTGCCCGAAAAAAAAACGCCATACTATACTATGACGTTTTTTATGACTTTTTGAGCTAAAAAAAATTTTTGACTTTTTTTGCCCGAAAAAAACGCCATACTATACTATGACGTTTTTTATGACTTTTTGAGCTAAAAAGAGATGTTGACTTTTTTTGCCCGAAAAAAACGCCATACTATACTATGACATTTTTTATGACTTTTTGAGCTAAAAAAAATTTTTGACTTTTTTTGCCCGAAAAAAACGCCATACTATACTATGACGTTTTTTATGACTTTTTGAGGCCGAAAAAAATTTTGACTTTTTTTGCCCGAAAAAAACGCCATACTATACTATGACGTTTTTTATGACTTTTTGAGGCCGAAAAAAATTTTGACTTTTTTTGCCCGAAAAAAACGCCATACTATACTATGACGTTTTTTATGACTTTTTGAGGCCTAAAAAAATTTTGACTTTTTTTGCCCGAAAAAAACGCCATACTATACTATGACGTTTTTTATGACTTTTTGAGGCCTAAAAAAATTTTGACTTTTTTTGCCCGAAAAAAACGCCATACTATACTATGACGTTTTTTATGACTTTTTGAGCTAAAAAAAAATGTTGACTTTTTTTGCCCGAAAAAAACGCCATACTATACTATGACGTTTTTTATGACTTTTTGAGGCCTAAAAAAATTTTGACTTTTTTTGCCCGAAAAAAACGCCATACTATACTATGACGTTTTTTATGACTTTTTGAGCTAAAAAAAAATTTTGACTTTTTTTGCCCGAAAAAAACGGCATACTATACTATGACGTTTTTTATGACTTTTTGAGGGCGAAAAAAATTTTGACTTTTTTTGCCCGAAAAAAAACGCCATACTATACTATGACGTTTTTTATGACTTTTTGAGCTAAAAAAAATTTTTGACTTTTTTTGCCCGAAAAAAACGCCATACTATACTATGACGTTTTTTTATGACTTTTTGAGCTAAAAAAAATTTTTGACTTTTTTTGCCCGAAAAAAACGCCATACTATACTATGACGTTTTTTATGACTTTTTGAGCTAAAAAAATTTTTTGACTTTTTTTGCCCGAAAAAAACGCCATACTATACTATGACGTTTTTTATGTCTTTTTGAGCTAAAAAAAAATGTTGACTTTTTTTGCCCGAAAAAAACGCCATACTATACTATGACGTTTTTTATGACTTTTTGAGCTAAAAAAAATTTTTGACTTTTTTTGCCCGAAAAAAACGCCATACTATACTATGACGTTTTTTATGACTTTTTGAGGCCGAAAAAAATTTTGACTTTTTTTGCCCGAAAAAAACGCCATACTATACTCATGACGTTTTTTATGACTTTTTGAGGCCTAAAAAAATTTTGACTTTTTTTGGCCGATTTTGACGCCATACTATAGTATGACGTTTTCTATGACTTTTCGAGGCCAAAAAAAATTTTGACTTTTTTTGCCCGAAAAAAACGCCATACTATACTATGACGTTTTTTATGACTTTTTGAGCTAAAAAAATTTTTTGACTTTTTTTGCCCGAAAAAAACGCCATACTATACTATGACGTTTTTTATGACTTTTTGAGCTAAAAAAAAATGTTGACTTTTTTTGCCCGAAAAAAACGCCATACTATACTATGACGTTTTTTATGACTTTTTGAGCTAAAAAAAAATGTTGACTTTTTTTGCCCGAAAAAAACGCCATACTATACTATGACGTTTTTTATGACTTTTTGAGCTAAAAAAAAATTTTGACTTTTTTTGCCCGAAAAAAACGCCATACTATACTATGACGTTTTTTATGACTTTTTGAGGCCGAAAAAAATTTTGACTTTTTTTGCCCGAAAAAAACGCCATACTATACTATGACGTTTTTTATGACTTTTTGAGGCCTAAAAAAATTTTGACTTTTTTTGGCCGATTTTGACGCCATACTATAGTATGACGTTTTCTATGACTTTTCGAGGCCAAAAAAAATTTTGACTTTTTTTGCCCGAAAAAAACGCCATACTATACTATGACGTTTTTTATGACTTTTTGAGCTAAAAAAATTTTTTGACTTTTTTTGCCCGAAAAAAACGCCATACTATACTATGACGTTTTTTATGACTTTTGAGCTAAAAAAAAATGTTGACTTTTTTTGCCCGAAAAAAACGCCATACTATACTATGACGTTTTTTATGACTTTTTGAGCTAAAAAAAAATGTTGACTTTTTTTGCCCGAAAAAAACGCCATACTATACTATGACGTTTTTTATGACTTTTTCAGCTAAAAAAAAATTTTGACTTTTTTTGCCCGAAAAAAAAACGCCATACTATACTATGACGTTTTTTATGACTTTTTGAGCTAAAAAAAATTTTTGACTTTTTTTGCCCGAAAAAAACGCCATACTATACTATGACGTTTTTTATGACTTTTTGAGCTAAAAAGAGATGTTGACTTTTTTTGCCCGAAAAAAACGCCATACTATACTATGACATTTTTTATGACTTTTTGAGCTAAAAAAATTTTTTGACTTTTTTTGCCCGAAAAAAACGCCATACTATACTATGACGTTTTTTATGACTTTTTGAGCTAAAAAAAAAATTTGACTTTTTTTGCCCGAAAAAAAACGCCATACTATACTATGACGTTTTTTATGACTTTTTGAGCTAAAAAAAAAATGTTGACTTTTTTTGCCGGAAAAAAACGCCATACTATACTATGACGTTTTTTATGACTTTTGAGGCCGAAAAAAATTTTGACTTTTTTTGCCCGAAAAAAACGCCATACTATACTATGACGTTTTTTATGACTTTTTGAGGCCTAAAAAAATGTTGACTTTTTTTGCCCGAAAAAAACGCCATACTATACTATGACGTTTTTTATGACTTTTTGAGCTAAAAAAAAATGTTGACTTTTTTTGCCCGAAAAAAACGCCATACTATACTATGACGTTTTTTATGACTTTTTGAGCTAAAAAAAAATGTTGACTTTTTTTGCCGGAAAAAAACGCCATACTATACTATGACGTTTTTTATGACTTTTTGAGCTAAAAAAAAATGTTGACTTTTTTTGCCGGAAAAAAAACGCCATACTATACTATGACGTTTTTTATGACTTTTTGAGGCCGAAAAAAATTTTGACTTTTTTTGCCCGAAAAAAAACGCCATGACGTTTTTTATGACTTTTTGAGGCCTAAAAAAATTTTGACTTTTTTTGCCCGAAAAAAACGCCATACTATACTATGACGTTTTTTATGACTTTTTGAGCTAAAAAAATTTTTTGACTTTTTTTGCCCGAAAAAAACGCCATACTATACTATGACGTTTTTTTATGAGC